>NW_012115566.1:1352827-1369889 GCF_000951035.1 Colobus angolensis palliatus | reverse complement strand
GAAAGAGAAAGAGAAAGAAAGGAAGAGAGGGAAAGGAAAGGAAAGGAAAAGAAAAAAGAAAAGAAAGAAAAAAGAAAAACCTAAGTGTATGCTGTCACAGTCACTGCTCTAGCAAACTCTTCAGGGAATCATCATGATCAGGAAACTCAGCAGTGCCTTTGTCTCAGGGAAGCTGCAGTTCCGTACCTGAGACCTACAAAGAAACACATAGGAGGCATTTAAGTTTAAGTGACTTAAACTTCTGTTACAACCTCCTTACTCTTACCCCGTGCTCCTGGAGAGATTCTGAAACCTCAACCATCACAATGGCACAGATAATAGACACTTTCCTTCTGTTGTTAAATTTTGGAGTGTCCAAATATGTCCACATAAATTTTAGGAGGTAATCCTAAACCATTGTGCCTTCTCTTTCACTTTTAACTTTCTCTCTAATATTTTTCTTGTTTGTGCAAAATCTGTATATTCCTGAATACGTGAACAAATTATGTATCAACTTCTTGGTTCCATCCCAACTTTTGTCTCCTGTCCCCATCCCCACTAGAATTAACTGAGTGAGGCTCATTTGTGGCTGGAAAGTCACTGAGATGGGGGTTTAGAGGCAAGGCGACATTTATAACAGAGCCAACCAGAAACAACTTCCAATAAAGAGTCAAAAGGTTTTAGACTGGAATGTAGTGTTTCCTGAGCCTGAGGAACTGCCCTGAGAACTTCACTGGTATTCCCGTTTGTAACTTACAGCTCCGTAGTGAACCGATAATCACCGGATAGGGGGAAAGATGGGGATCTTTACAATTGTAAGGTCTCCCTCAGATGATTATCATTCAGGCTTGAGAACGCCAACCTAGAAAGTGAAAGCTGCACAAACTGTAGTGAGCTGGGGGAAATTTAGGCAGGAGCAAGCAATGGAACCGAATCAACGGGAATGGGAGAAAGTGGAGGTGAAGCTGACAAGAGGTGGTGAAGAAAACCAGTGGGGAGATAGTAGGAGGCAGGTGGTTGCAGAAGAAGAAGGGACGAAGGAGAGAGCCTGAAGCCAGATCTTTACGGAGGCCCAGGATTTGAATGGCCCTGAAAGTGCCTTCATTACCAGTGTCTCCTAGGCTCCTCTATAATATTTCGTTTTGTTTTGAGACGGAGTATAGCTCTGTTGCCTAGGCTGCAGAACAGCGGCGCAATCTCGGCTCACTGCAACCTCCGCTTCCCGGGTTCAAGCGATTCTGCTGCCTCAGCCTCCCAAGCAGCTGGGATTACAGGCGAGCGCCACCGCGCCCAGCTATTTTTCCTATTTGTAGTAAAGACAAGGTTTCGCCACGGTCTCCAGCTCCTGAACTCAGGTAATCCACCCACCTCGGCCTCCCAGTGTGCTGGGATTACAGGCGTGAGCCACCGCGCCCGGTCCCTCGGCTCATCTTTGGCTGTAGGAAACCAGAAGTTCTTTCCCTCCCAAGGGAGGTGAACTACAAGTTTCTGTTCCACAGGAAAACATAACCCTTTATGTCCAAGATTGACACCGCTTTGAGAGCGACCAGCGGCTTTTTCCATCTCTCAAAATAATTTTCTCAACTGTGTATTTTGAAAGTCTCGGAATTTCGCCACAAGTGTCTTTCTTTCGGACAAAATTCGAAACATTCCTTCTTTAGAGAAAGCTGGGATCACAGCGCTCTCATGACTAGTGATTGCATCCACCTTTTGTCGCCCAACCAAGATTCTGTGAGTGGTGGAAATGTAAGGGGAGTATGAGGAAAGGTGGTGGGGAGGAGAGAAATCTAATGGATGTTTTCCAAGGACGATTTTGTTTTTCTTTTCTGTCTTCCCACCCCACCCCACCCCCCAACCCCGATTTCTTAATAGTATTGAGAAACGGCAGCAAAGGAGAAGAGTCTTATATGGCCGGCATGCCTGTTGCTTCACTGTCAGGGGATCTTGAATAAGCAGCTTCTCTATTTCAGTAAATGACTACAAAGCTGTGCTGAAGCAGTCAGGTTGGGAGGCTGAAGGAGTGTTAGGACCCATAGTACAAATGAATGACTACCAAATGGCTTACCTTCTCTGTGAGTAGAAAAAAACACAAGGTAATATATGCACAAAGAAAAAAGAAAGGACTGAAATGAAGTATTCAAACACTGAAACGAAATGCTCGAAGTATAATAGAACACTCCTGGAGGTGCTGGGGATCGAACCCAGGGCCTCATGCATGCTAAGCATGCGCTCTACCACTGAGCTACACCCCCACTCGAAATATTTCTTTCTTACTGATTTATTATATAGTGTTATCTAAAGGTGACGGCTTAGGCGTGATAGGTTAAAGTCCACTATGTATGACTCATGTTTCTGAAATTTCTGAATGGAATCTTGTCTTGACGCTGTGTCAAGAGGAGAAAGGCATTCTGGACCGAAAGACCCTTGGATCCTCCCGTCATCTATTTCAAGGACTGCTTTTAGCCAACTGTCTGTGTCAGTTTCCATCCACCTGGAGTGAAGTCCCAGGATTGAATCTTCTTGTATGCTTGTATGTGTTCAGATTCTCTCCTTCTAAAAAAAACCTTCTCTGCCTATGAAACTCCCAACACACACACACACACACACACACACAAACTTAAGATCCCAAATAACCTGATTTTAAAATGAGCAAAGGACTTGAGTAGACATGTCTCCAAAGAAGACATACAAATAGCCACTAGGTATGTGAAGAGGTGCTCTTAACATTACTAATCATCAGGGAAATGCAAATCAAAACCACAATAGATACCACCTCACACCTATTAAGATGTCTCTTATTAAAAAGAACTCAAAAAATAAGTGTTAGTAAAGATGTGGAGAAATTGGAACCCTTCTACAGCTGTTGGTGTCTAAAATAATGCCACTACTATGGAAAATAGTATGGAGTTTCTTCAAAAGATAAAAATAGAATTACCACATGATCCAGCAATCCCACTTCTGGGTATGCATCCCCAAAAAATCGAAATTTGAATCTTAAAGAAACATATACACTCCCATGTTCACTGCAGCATTATTCACAGTAACCAAGATAAGGAAACAATCCAAATGTCCACTGACAGATGAGTGGACAAAGAAAATGTGGTATATACATACAATGGAATGTTGTTCAGCCTTTTATAAAAAAAGAAATTCTGCCATTTGCACTGGCATGAATGATTAACCTGGAGGACATTATGCTAAGTGAAATAAGCCAGTCACAGAAGGACAAATATTTCATGATTCCACTTATATGAGGTATCTAAAATAGTCAAAGTCATAAAAGCAGAGAACAGAATGGTGATTGTCAGGGACCAGAGGCAGAGGGAAAAGGAGAGTTGTTGCTCAGTGAATTAAAATGTTAGTTATGAAACATGAAAAATTCTAGAGTTCTATTGCACAACATAGTGCCTTCAGTTAACAATACTATAATGTACACTTAAAAATTTGTTAAAAAGATAATTCTCATGTTTAAGTCTTCTCGCCACCCATGCACATGAAAGAACACAAAGAAACTTTTGGAGTTGATAAATGTGTTTATTACCCTGATTGTGGAAATAGTATTATAAATGTATGCATATGTCCTCACTCACAAATTGCTTACATTCAACTTGTGTAGGGGTTTTGCATATATCAACTGTACTTCAATAAAGTTGTTATTAACTCCTGAAAAACCACCAAACAAGAAAAGACAAGAGGTTAATTCACAACACTTGACAAAAACAAAGAGTGACAAAGGTGGCAGTTCTGCACATGATTGCGTCCAACATCTGGATTTGGAAATGTGGCAGCGGCTTCATCAGCGATCCTACAGCTCTGGTTTTTTGTTTTATTTTGTTTTTGTTTTTGATTTTTTATAGAGATGGGATGGGGGGCGGGGGGCGGGTCTGTCTTCTCCCTATGTTGCCCAGGCTGGTCTTGAACTCCTGGGCTTAAGTGATCCTCCCGCCTCGGCCTCCCAAAGTGCTTGGATTACAGGTGTTTGCCGCCAAGCCTGGCTAGCTCTGGTTTTAAAGACAATACAAAAGAAGACGAAGACAGAGGACTCTTTCAGAGCAAATTTTTTTGAGCAAGGAGGAAAGCACAAAGGAAGCTAGGCTCTACCTGAGAAAACCAATTCAGCCTTTGTAAAACCTTCCCTACACCCTCACGAGTGAAAATGTCATCAGTCCCTGAAGTGCAGAAAGTAGACTCTTTCCACCTTTAGCCAAAATGTGGTGCGACTGTTTAATCCACATACGAATTTTGGAGAAAACTGTAAACCCAGCAGGGGTGTAAGGGAGAGTATGGAGAAGTTTATCCCTAATCTACAGGTTATGTTCTTACTATACTAGAAAGGCAAGTGGCTGGGAACTGAAATGATCTGAGGAGTGGACGCAAGGGAAGGCTTTGAGAAGGAAGGAAGGGCTCTTGGCGCCGGGAGGGACGAAACTGAGTGGAGGAGAGAAGAAGCAGCAGAGAATAAGGCAGAAGAAAAATCGTGGATGCGTCTTTAAAGATGGATAGTATTGGGACAAGCGTGGAGGAAGAAAGCAGCCATGCGCCGCGTCTCTGCCAAGCTTTCTCTACGCCCTGGGGAAGAGAGAAGGCTTTAGGTGAGTGGTTTCAAAGTGTGTATCCCACAAAAGGATACGGCTCGTGTTGCCCAAGATTTTGTGACTGTGAGAGTGCCTCACTGCACTCTCCATCAAAGGAAACAGGCTGAGCATTTTCGAGGGCGTGTGGTTGAGTATTCTTGGAGCAGTAGCCCCTGGTATTGGAGGTTTGAGGAAAGTGACGTTGTATCAGTTCTCATCTGGGAGCAGCCTACAGCTTTGATACAGGCAGCAACTGTTTTGTTTGTGCTTCTTTTTGTTTGTTTATTTTGGCGTGTTTGAGTTTAAAACACAAGAGAAACAATGAGAAATAAAGGTTAAGTAGTGACTGAACATTTTGGGTTAGAGTGGATACCCACTAAAACCATCGCGCTTCTGGCTAGCTCAGCTCGAAATGCATCAGGCCATTCGTCCGGAAATTGAGGAATCACGATGCTATTCTGAAGTAGATACTTCCCATTTTCCCATACTTCTTTTTAATTCATACTCAACAGGCTACTGAACCCAGCTTTCTCCTGGAGCAATCGGGAGAGTATTTGCGGTGCGGTTTGCTACTTATATACTCTTTTGTCTCAGCGGGTTTCTGAAAAGCAATATTTGACAACGGGGAAAGTCGGATTTACAGAGAGCTATTCATTCAAGGCTCTTTTCTGCCCTATTGTCAAGTGGATGAACAAAACACTGACTTAAGGTATGAGGAGGATCGCACAGTGTTGAGAGTGTAAAAAGTGTTAAGTCAAAACATAGACGTAGTTTGCTCATAATGTAAATTATTGTTGTTGTATTTTTTTGTTTATTTATTTTTTGAGAGGGACTCTCGCTCTGTCGCTCAGACTGGAGTGCAGTGGCGCGACCTCGGCTTACTGCAACTTCCGCCTCCCGGGATCAAGCGATTCTCCTGCCTCAACCTCCCGAGTAGCTGGGATTACAGGCACCCGCCACTACGCCTGGCTAATTTTTGTATTTTTAGTAGAGACAACATTTCACCATGTTAGTCGGGCTGGTCTCGAACTCCTGGCCCCAGGTGATCCACTTGCCTCGGTCTCCCAACGTGCTGGGATTGATTACAGGCATGAGCCACTGCGCTTGGCCATAAATTTATTTATATCATCAAAAATTATTGGTCAGGAGCAGTGGCTCACACCTCAAATCCCAGCACTTTGGGAGGCCAAAGCAGGAGGATCAATTGAGTTCAGGAGTTGGAGACCAGCCTGGCTAACATAGTGAGAGCCTGTCTCTACAGAAACAAAAAAAAGAAAAATTAGCCAGGTGTGGTGCACACCTGTGGTCCCAGCTGCACCAGAGACTGAGGCAGGATTGCCTGGGCCTAGGGGTTTGAGGCTGCAGTGAGCCATGCTTGCAGTGCCACTGCATTCCAACCTGGGTGACAGGTGAGACGTCAACTCAAAAAATAAATAAAATAAACTTTACTTTAAAAAAATTAGTGAAGGAACAGCCAGAGTGTCTCACGACTGTAATCCTAGCATTTTGGGAAACCAAGACAGGAGAACTGAGTCCAGGAGTTTGTGCTCGAGTAATAACAATAATATCAGCACTCAATCTTGGTATCTTAAAACTTGACATTTAAGTGAAATTTTAATTTGAGTCAATTAAGAATACAATATTCCACTTTCGCATAATTAACCATGAATTCACGCAGCAAATCAAAATTTATTTATTTTATTTTTATTATTATTATTTTTTGAGATGGTGTCTCACTCTGTCATCCAGGCTGGAATGCAGTGGCATCATCTCAGCTCACTGCAACCTCCACCTTCTGGGTTGAAGTGATTCTCGTGTCTCAGCCTCCCCAGCAGCTGGGATTACAGGCGCACGCCACCACACCCAGCTAATTCTTGTGTTTCTAGTAGAGATGGAGTTTCGCCATGTTGTCCAGTCTGGTCCTGACCTCCTGACCTCAGGTGATCCGCCGGTCTCGGCCTCCCAAAATGCTGGGATTACAGATGTAAGCCACCATGCCCGGGCCAAATTGGGATTTAGTACCCACAGTTATCTTAACTCAGTGGTTTCTAAGTAAAAGAAATTTGTGAGGCCGGGCGCGGTGGCTCACGCCTGTAATCCCAGCCCTTTGGGAAGCCGAGGCGGGCGGATCACGAGGTCAGGAGATAGAGAACATCCTGGCTAACACGGTGAAACCCCGTCTCTACTAAAAAAATTAGGCAGGCGTGGTGGCATGCACCTGTAGTCCCAGCTACTCAGGAGGGTGAGGCAGGAGAATCACTTGAATCCGGCAGGCGGAGGTTGCAGTGAGCCAAGATCGCAGTTCTCACTACTGCACTCCAGCCTGGGCTATAGAGCGAGACTCTGTCTCAAAAAAAAAAAAAAAAAAAAAAAAAGATTTGTTTGTATGTCAATCTAGAAACAATTAATTTACACCCATCTCTACTTTGAACCACCCAAAAGGCTGATTTATGTGAATTTAATTTCACTTCAGAATTAATTAAACTCCTTTGCATGTCCTGTCTTTTTGTTTTTGTTTCTTGTTTTGTTTGCCAAGAGACTGCATTTGCGCTTGTAGTTCACCCCTGCTCAAGCAAGACATACATTGTTTTGTTTTTTCAGATGTGAGTAAATGCCTCTTTTCCTCAGCAATATAGGGTCCTGTGAGATTTCTTAGGGGGCCCTGGCTCATTTTGTTGATGGGGTTGCCAGACTCTTACTGTGACAATAGTGCATTCTTTGAGCACTTTGTTTTTAAATGCTGGCCACCCTTCAAAACCATGATGTTGAGTGAGTGTCCCAACCACATGAGTTCCAGGTTATTGTAATTGAGCCTTTATCACTACATTTTGATGAAAGGTTTTCCTACTAGGATTTGGATTTGTGACCTTCAGATTTTTGTGGAAATTTATTAACAATGTTTGGCTCTCGAATTTTGAGAGCCCAAAGAAAGTTTTTGATAGAAATTTCCTTTTCTTGGTGGTATACTCTCCTTGATTGCGACTTCTTCCTCTTCTTCTTCCTCTTTTTCTTCTTCTCTTTCTCCTTCACCTTCTCCTGGTTCTCCTCCTTGTTTCTGCTTTTATTAACCAAGGTCTGGAACGACTTTATTTTTCTGTTTACCGTTTTATTTAAGCTTGTGTTGAGAGTAATAAGGAAAAGGTAGAAATCAGAGAGAATGGCATAGGCCCTGTAAGTCACCATCATCTTTAATGTGGATGTTAACCATTATAAGTACCCCGTTAGAGTTGCATTTGCTTTCTAGGGCAAAATCTTTGCTCTAAGCTTTTTTAAACACATGACTGTGTATATTTTTTAAAAATCATTTTTATTTTATAAAGTATAATTGTCAAACAGTCTTAGATTTACAGAAAAATTTAGAAGACGTTAGAGTTCCCATATACCCTGCACCCAATACTCTTACTATTGTGATAGTCCTTACTATTAAGATGGTACTTTTCTGCCGGAGGAGGTGGCTCACGACTGTAACCCCAGCACTTTGGAAAGTCAAGGCGGGCGGATCACTTGAGATCAGGAGTTCGAGACCAGCCTGGCCAACGTGGTGAAACCCCCTCTCTACTAAAACTACAAAAATTAGGCAGGTGTGGTGGCAGGAATCCTAGCTACTCGGAAGGCTGAGGCAGGAGAATCGCTTGAACCCAGGAGACGGAGATTGCAGTGAGCAGAAATTGTGTCACTGCACTCCAGCCCAGGTGACAAAGTGAGAAATAAATAAATAAAATGCCGGGCACAGGGGTTCAGCCTGTAATCCCAGCACTTTGGGAGGCCGAGGCGGGCGGATCATCTGAGGTCAGGAGTTCGAGAGCAGCCTGGCGAACATGATGAAACACCATCTCTACTAAAAAAATACAAAAATTAGCCGGGTGTGATGGCGGGCGCCTGTAATCCCAGCTACTTGGGAGGCTGAGGCAGGAGAATCTCTTGACCCCGAGATGCGGAGTTTTCAGTGAGCCGAGATCAGGACTGCACTCCTGCCTGGGTGACAGAGCGAGACTCCGTCTCAAAAAAAAAAGGCACTTTTTGTGTTGTTTGTTAAATTCATGAAACAAGCAGGACAAGACCATAAATTGGAAAAACCAAGCCAATTCCAAATTACGAATGCCTCCGGTAGTACCTACGCCAAGGACAAAGTGCACTTTAATAATCTGTACACACCTTGCTTACTACTGGGTTCTTGCTTTTCGTCAATATTCTTCGCTCATTTCATTTCAAGTTTCCAAAGCCTTTTTTTTAAAACCGTCTTGCAGAAAGCTCAAGGAAACATGCAGAAACTAAAGCTAGTTCCTGACAATAGTAAGGACACGACCACGAAGGGACTCGAACCCTCAATCTTCTGATCCGGAATCAGACGCCTTATCCATTAGGCCACGTGGCCGCACGCGAATGTTGATTTTCAAATACGAAAACTGAAGTGCAGTAGGAAAACGTTGAGTTTCTGTTTTCAAACCTTTAACTTCGCAATTGCAGATTTAACAACCTGAAACGGGGCGGGGAGAGGCGGGGGAGGATGCGCGCAGGAGGAATAAAACTCCATCCAAAATTCCTAATAGCAATTCCTTAGAATTATAAACTGCGAGATGATCAGAAGTGACATCTTTGCCTTCTTCGAAGACTCTCTTCTATAAGCTACTAATAATGATGATGCAAATTCGTGTACAGAAATACGAGCCAAGAACTCAAGTCTGCAATGAAGGAGTGGACATGACAGCGTAAGAAGGAGCATCATTGTTTGATATATTTTAACCTTTTCCGTCTCAAAGATACGACGGTGCTTCCTCCAGGGAGAAAAGCTTGTAAAGCTCAAACAAGAGCTCCCCTGGAACAAAAGACACTGGAGACTGTAAGAGGTGGGAGGTAGGGAGGGGGACAAGGATTGAAAAACTGCCTGTTGAGTATTATGCTCACCACCTGGATGACCGGTTCAATCGTAACCCAGACAGCGGCAACACGGAATACACCCTTGTCCCAAACCTGCACTGTACTCCCTGAATCTAAATAAAAGTTGAAATTTAAAAAAAAAAAAAAAAAAAGCTCACCCTTGTCAGAAAAGCCCCAAGCAAAATTTTGCCTAAAGGTTGCTTGCTCTAAACTCACCTTTGGACTGATTCACAAAACAATCTAGGACGACTTTTTGTGACCCTTTCCCCAGTTATGTCCCATATATTGATAGGGTAGGAAAGATAAAAAAGATTAAAAAAAAAAAAAGAAGAAGACAAGTTTGTAAAGTAAACCAACTGCAAATTCCCTCAGTTGTCGCGTCGTCTTGGCTTCGTGGAAATGACCAGCTACTGGGAAGAAACTTTCATTTTTCCGGTGCCCAGTCTTATCTCCTTTCCCGAGAGAGATGCATCTCTCAGCCCTAAACTTGTCCTGGATCCCTTGTACACCATTTTCTCCAGGTTTCTCCAGTCAAAACTCAAGAATTGTTTTAGGCCATATTTTGGATGGTATATCCTATGTACACTAATTTATCAAGTAATGACCCATGTATGAGACCACCGAACGCTAGTTCTGGGGCCGGAGTAGATGAGTCTGGGTAGACCAAGGAAATGTCTTCTGCTGTTTCCTATGAAACTAATTTAGTTAAGTCCCTTTCTTTCTCGGAATGCATCCTATGAGGAGTATTAGAATGAATAATGGTTTCTGGTGTGATCCAGTTTGGGGAGGCTACTTACTCTAGTCAATGCTGAAGAATCCAACTCTACTTTGGGCAAGGTACCCTACCAGGACTTATGTTTCAACAGACTCAAACTTATTCACGTGTTTTGAGATTGTTCTCAGTTTTGGTTCCTCACCTTCTCACTAGTGGATGTTGTGCCCAAAGAATAGCAACCCAAAAATCTCAAAATCTAACAAATTTAAATAAATGGGCATTTTTTTTGTTCAGTCTGGAGGAGGAAAAATTAACTGGCAGACATAGACAGCAGTTAGTAAAGTTGGCACAGTAAGATTGGCATACTGAGCAAAACCATCAAAATGTATTTATTTATTTATTTACTTTTTCCTGCTCTTTGAGGAGCAGGGCTACCCTACAGAACGTGTGTCCAAAGTAGCCTGAAATTTCTTTCTTCAGAAGGATGCTAAAAAGGATTGGCACTGAAATTTGAAAGAATAATACTAAGAAGCTATTAAATTGTATAAAATGTTTGTTTATACCAGTGATACCACTTCCTCTCCAAAGCCTTTCAAAGTTTTCTCTGGTGCCTTTTGATTTTTATCTGATGTGTTCCAGGCAAGATTCCTTTAAAATTTTTAAACATTTCTAACAAAAGTATTTTGTGAGGAATACAAGAGAAATTTAAAAGCATGACATTCTTAATCTCTCTATATCAGTCTGTCTAGATAATTTCACTAAAGAAATGGATGGAGGAGGGTGTCTGTAGATAAAGGCTTCTATAATTGAGCTTTTAAAAAAATAGAGTTTATTGATTTATTTAGATGAACCCAGACAATCTGCCAAGCTCTGAATCAAATTGGGGGATGTATTAGACCTTTAGACAAAGAATCTCCCAATGTAACTACTTTAGCCATTTTACAAAAATCCATAATGCATGACCCTAGTAATCTTCTTAACTTAGAATTTGGAAAACTCAGCATTTTCTGTGAGGTGTGATCCAGTGTACAACAAACGTTCACTCACACACACAGAAAGAACTAAGATTTGCAGCCTTTATGGTTTAGTTATTGACCTGACTTGACGTGTGTGTGTGTGTGTGTGTGTGTGTATGTGTGTGTGTTGGTGTGGGGGCTACTGTGAAAGGAAAGGATAAAGAAAACTCAGCGAATAAAGGTTTTCTACTCATATATCTATCTGCCATTCTTTTGTCTATATCTTTTTTGTTGTTGTTGTTTTGTTTTTGAGACGGAGTCTCGCTCTGTCGCCCAGGCTGGAGTGCAGTGGCCGGATCTCAGCTCACTGCAAGCTCCGCCTCCCGGGTTCCCGCCATTCTCCTGGCTCAGCCTCCGGAGTAGCTGGGACTACAGGCGCCCGCCACCTCGCCCGGCTAGTTTTTTTTTTTTGTATTTTTTAGTAGAGACGGGGTTTCACCATGTTAGCCAGGATGGTTTCGATCTCCTGACCTCGTGATCCGCCCGTCTCGGCCTCCCAAAGTGCTGGGATTACAGGCTTGAGCCACCGCGCCCGGCCCCGGCTAGATTTTTTAGTAGAGACGGGGTTTCACCATGTTAGCCAGGATGGTCTTGCTCCTGATCTTGTGATCCGCCCGTCTCGGCCTCCCAAAGTGCTGGGATTACAGGCTTGAGCCACCGCGCCCGGCCCTGTATGTCTTTTAAAAGAAGACATACAAATGTCTTGATCATCAAATAAATGCAAATCAAAACTAAAATGAAATATTATCTCACCCAAGTTAAAATGACTTTTATACAAAAGACAGGCAAGGATGTGAAGAAAGGAGAACCCTAGTACACTCTTGGTGGGAATATAAATTAGAACAACCACTGTGGAGAACAGTATGGAGGTTCCTCAGAAAACTAAAAATATTACCATATATTGCAGCAATCCCCCTGCTAGATATATACCCAAAAGAAAGTAAATTAGTATATCAAAGAGATATGTGCACTCTCATCTTTATTGCAGCACTATTCACAATAGCCAAGATTGGGAAGCATCCTAAGTGCCCGTCAACAGATAAATGAACAAAGTGACGTTGTACATATACACAACGGGGTGCTATTCAGCCATGAAAAGAATGAGATCTTGTCATTTGCAAAGTGGATGGAACTATGCTCTGTGCAGGAAATACGAGAGGGGAGAAGAAAAGACATACACCCAATACCTTTAAGAGTAAATAACATTTATCCCACATAAATGGCAACGCAGATATAATAAGCAAATGATACAATAAGCAAATTGCAATGGGAAGGGGAGAAGAGAAAAGATATATATATGTATATAGTAAATATATGTATATAGTATATATATGCATGTATATAATGTGTGTGTGTATATATATAATGAAGGATTCATCACCAGACCAGGAAGCAACAGCCCAGGCTCCAGAGTCAGCCACTCGTCCGTGCACAGAGAAGGAGAGGCCTCAAGAAGCTATGGTGCGGTCTGGGACCCTAGCTCTTTTTGTAACAAGTTGTTTGGCATGAGGCCCAGTCACGAGGGCCCTTCGCGACTGGGCTCAAGGAACAGGAAAAGGTCAACTTGTTTTTGAGATTGCCTGTTGTTTTTCAATAACTTACATGTAGGAATAGATTGAAACAGAGATTTCTCCGAAACAGCACTGGATGAACACCTCACGGGGATCATACAACCTGTTCCAGGATTTGGTGACTATTGTTTGTGTCCACGTTCAATTGAGTTCAAATTTAATATGTAACTTTTCCTCCACAAACTACAGGACATTATGTTAAGCCATGTACAGAAAGTAAAACTTCACATATTCTCTCTCATTTGTGGCAGCCAAAAATAAAACAATTGAACTCATGGAGACAGAGAGTAGAATGATGGTTACCAGAGGCTGGGAAGGGTATTGGAGGGGGCAGTGAGATGGTTAATGGATACAAAAATATAGTTAGCATGAATAAGATCTATCATTTGATAGCACAACAGGGTGATTATAGTCCACAGTAATTTATTGTACATTTAAAAATAACTTAAGATAGTAACTGGAATGTCTGTAACACAAAGAAATAATAAGGTGTTGAGGCGATGGATGAGGTGATGGATGCTTCGTTTAACCTAATATGATTATTACACATTGCATGCCTGCATCAAAATATCCCGTGTATCATATATACATATATATGCTATGCACTCATAAAAATTAAAAATTTTAAAAGATCCATAGATGAAGAAAAAATACCTTTAAAAATAAAACAAGGAAAAAAGAAAGAAAAGATCCATTATTAATTACTGCCTTTGTCTATCGGTGTTTGGAGAACGAATATCTGGCAGAAAAAGGCTTGCTGTGTTTAACATCACTATTTCTAAAACCTTTAGACTGTGACCAGCAAAAACGGCACTAAATGTAAACCAAAAGACACTGTTACACGCGGTTTTCCCTCTCTGGCCAGCCAGACTGCCGGTCTGAGGTCCACTTGACAAAGTGATACCTGGCTGGCAGTTTCATCCACCAACAGGAAGGGGTCCGTTATGGAATGTTCTCTTGCATCTTCAAATTCTTCTTCCTTCGTCTCTCTTACCCTCTGCCGACAAAGGCTGCAAGAAAGACATACAAGACAATACTGAGAGATACGAACAAAAGTAGCTCCACTGTTGCCTCTAGAAGTTTAGGCTGCAGGTAATTGGCGAGAATGAAACCCTCTGTATCAAGCAACTCCTACACAAGGCGTCTTGTGTAGAAGACGCCTCATCTCAGGTTACGAAAATCTACAGAAAGGAGATGTTTAAAAGGAGAAAAGAAAAATGTTCCTAGCGGTCATAATGTCACTCTTAAGCAGGATCTTCGAAATGAGGAGAACTCAAGTAATGTGATTTACAAATTGCAACATGAAACATAAAACGAATGGAACAAATGGAGAAATCTAGATTAGGTATTCCGTGGACAGTATTGCAGAAGGGCCTGGATAGCTCAGTCGGTAGAGCATCAGACTTTTAATCTGAGGGTCCAGGGTTCAAGTCCCTGTTCAGGCGGACTCTCCAGCTATTTTACTCTAGATCAGGAGTCCCTAGCCTCCAGTACACTAGCCCGGTACAAGGCAGCGCGGCAGGAGAGCCAGCGAAGCTTCATCTGCACTTACACACCAACTGCCCCATCGCTCCTATGACCTCCTGAGCTCCCCCTTCCTCCCAGATAAGCGGAGGCGTCAAATTCTCATAGAAGTCCAAACCCCATTGTGAACTGTGCATGAAAGGGATCTAGATTGTGGGCTCCTTATGAGAATCTAATGCTTGATGATCTGTCACTGTTTTCCATCACTGCCAGATGGGACCGTCTAGTTGCAGGAAAACAAACACAAGGCTTCCAGTGATTCTACATTATGGTGAGTTGGATACTTATTTCGTTATATATTACAATGTAATAACAATATAAATAAAGTGCACAATAAATCTAATGTGCTTGAATCATCCCCAAATCATCCCCCCAACGCCTGCTCCCTCATCCATAGAAAAAATTGTCTTTGATGAAACGGTCCCTGGTGCCAAAAAGATGGGGAAATGTCGCCCTAGATAGTTTATACCAATTAAGCACAGGAAAAGGTTCAGATATTGTACAGCCACTAAAACTTTGCTACTTTATGCATCACAAATGTGGAATGATTTACATCATGAAATTACTAGCCCTAAGGGATTGCCTTACTGAAGTTGTTTTCCAAACACCAGAATACAGAAATCTAAACTATTTTAGAGAGTTTAGACTGGAGATTTGCATTTTTATGTATTTTTTAGAGAAGAATCTCCTTCAACAGCTGACTGAAAACAAAATCAATCAAAATTTCTAAACTCTAAAAACAGATAAAGAGATATTAAAGAGATATTGAAAACAACAAAAGAGACAAAACACCTTACCTAGAGAGAAAACCAATTTGCCTATTAGTGGGTATCTTATCAGAAAGAGTGGCACAACAGTTTTCAAGGAGCAAAAGAAAAGAATTGTTAATTCTGAATTCTATATCCAGAGAAAATATCCTTTAGAGCTGAAGAAGAAATCAAGACATTTTCAGAGCAAAAAAAAACTAAGATAATTAGCTTAGCAGAATTATCCTTTAAAATATAACTAAATTTCTCCAGACAGAAAAGAAACGATAAAAGAAGAAATAATTGATATCAGGAAAGAAGAAAGAACATGATAAGCAAGAAAAAAATGGGTAAAAACAATACATTTTCCTTTTCCTCTTGAGCTTTCTAAATTATGTTTAACAGTTGAAGCATAATTTAGAAGGTCATGTTACACCTTCTAACATGTTAGAATGTGACCAGGCACCGTGGCTCATGCCTGTAATCTTACCACTTTGGAGGCCAAGGCCAGCAGATCATGAGGTGAGGAGATCAAGACCAGCTTGGCTAACATGGTGAAACCTGTCTCTACTAAAAATACAAAAAATTAACTGGGTGTGGTGGCACACACCTGTAGTCCCAGCTACTTGGGAGGCTGAGGCAGGAGAATCACTTGAACACACACCACTTTAACTGATAAAATAATGATACCAGTACACAGTGATAAATTAAATAAATATCATGTAATACTCAGACAAATCACTAAAAGAGTTATATAAAGAGATCATTTAAAAACACTACACATAGGCTGGGCACAGTGGCTCACACCTGTAATGCCAGAACTTTGGGAGGCTGAGGGGGATCACCTGAGGTCAGGAATTCGAGACCAGCCTGGCCAACATGGCAAAACCCTATGTCTACTAAAACTACAAAAATTAGCTGGGCATGGTGGCGCATGCCTGTAATCCCAGCTACTTGGAAGTTTGAGGCAGGAGAAAAAAAAACAAAATAAAACCACACACACAAAAAAACACTACAGATAAATGACAATGAAATTCTAAAAAGTATACAAGTAGTCCATAAAGAAGACTTTAATAAATAAATACATACATACATATCCTCAGAAAATGGCAGTAACAGGGTACAAATAGAAAACAAACTGCTAGATTTAAGCCCTAACATATCAATAATTACATTAAATCTAAATGGTCTAAAGGTACCAATTAAAAGACAGAGATTAACAGCGTAGATTAGAAAATATAATCCAACTACATGTTGTCTACAAGAAACTTATTTCAAATATAATTTTACAGACAGGTTGAAATTAAGAGTATAAAAATATATAACATTCAAATGCTAATTAAAAGAAAGCAAAAGTGAGTATATTAATATAATATGAACTTTATTTATCTTTCTTTTTTTTTGAGATGGAGTTTCACTCTTGTCACACAGGCTGGAGTGCAATGGCATGATCTCTGCTCACTGCAACCTCTGCACCCAGGGTTCAGAGGTTTGAGACTCCGTCTCAAAAAAAAAAAAAAAAATGAAGGAAAAGCATCCTCAAGATTATTAGGAATATATATAAAATATATATTATTATGACATATATGATATATATCATGATTACATATATGGATATATTATATCCTAATAATACAAGTAAATAATAATATATAACTTGCTAAATAACATAAATAAATATATTTTATAACTATGTTATTTATTATATAATATTAACATAACATTAATACAATATTTTATATATCATATGTAGTATGATATATTATATCCTAATATATAAAAATAATATTAGGATAAGGGAATACTATTGTTGCAGTAAACTGAGGAATGGAGAGACCAATATGGGAGAACAGGAGGATATTTATTTTAAGGTACACACCCGCTGAGTGGATTCACATCCCATCCAAAAAGCTGAGCACTGGCTGGACCCGGTGGCTCATGCCTGTAATCCCAGCACTTTGGGAGGCCAAGGCGGGCAGATTACCTGAGGTCAGGAGTTCAAGACCAGTCTGGCCAACATGGTGAAATCCTGTCTCTACTAAAAATACAAAAATTAGCC
>NW_012115566.1:1345860-1351522 GCF_000951035.1 Colobus angolensis palliatus | reverse complement strand
GCGGGCGCCTGTAGTCCCAGCTACTCGGGAGGCTGAGGCAGGAGAATGGCGCGAACCCGGGGGGCGGAGCTTGCAGTGAGCCGAGATCCTGCCACTGCACTCCAGCCTGGGCAACAGAGCGAGACTCCGTCTCAAAAAAAAAAAAAAAAAATTAGCCGGGTGTGGTGGCTGGCGGCTGTAGTCCCAGCTACTCGGGAGGCTGAGGCAGGAGAATGGCGCGAACCCGGGGGGCGGAGCCTGCAGTGAGCCGAGATGGCGCCACTGCACTGCAGCCTGGGCGACAGAAGGCGACTCCGTCTCAAAAATAAATAAATAAATAAAAGTGCTTAAAGAATTAAAACAAGGTCTACACAATCTATTCTGAAAAAACAGAAGAGGACAGAAAACTTTCCATTTTTTTATGACGGTAATAGTATCCTGTTGCCAAAACCAGGTAAATACAGTACAAAACGATGAGTATTGGTGCATAAATACTTACCAAAATATTATCAAACAGAATTCAGCAATATATAAGAAGCATTATACACCATGACCAAGTGGGGTTTATTCCAGAGATGTCAGAGTAGGTAAATTTAGAAACAACCACTGCAATCCACCAGGTTAACAGGCTAAAAAATAAAATCACACCATCGTTATCACAGTAGAAAAAGCATTTGTCAAACTTCAATAGCTACTCATGACAAAAAGTCTCAGAAAAATAGGAATAGAGAAGAGCTAACACTGTACATCACCTTAAAAGACAGAATGTGTGTTAGTCCATTTTCACACTGCTATGAAAACACTACCCAAGGCTCGGTAATTTTTTTTTTTTTAGATGGAGTCTTGCTCTGTAGCCCAGGCTGGAGTGCAGTGGTGTCCTCTCGGCTCATTTCAACTTCTGCCTCCTTGGTTCAAGCAATTCTTCTGCCTCAGTCTCCCGAGTGGCTGGGACTACAGGCGCAGGCCACTATGCCTGGCTAATTTTTGTATTTTTAGTAGATACGGGGTTTCACCATATTGGTCAGGCTGGTCTGTAACTCCTGAACTTATGATCCGCCCACCTCAGCCTCCCAAAGTGCTTGGATTACCCGCGTGAGCCACTGTGTTGGGCAAGACTGGGTAATTGATAAAGGAAATAGGTTTAAGTGAGTCACAGTTTCACATAGTTAAGGAGGCTTCAGGAAACTTATAATCATGGCAGAAGGGAGATGGGAAGCAAGGACCTTCTTTACATGACAGCAGGAGAAAGAAGTATGAGCAAAAGAGGAACTTGCCAAACACTTATAAAACTGTCAGATCTCATGAGAACTCACTCACTATCACCAGAACAACACGGGGGAAGCCACCCCCACAATCCAACTACCTCCCACCAGGTTTCTCCCACAAAGTCAAAGGAATTAGGATAATCATTTAAAATCTAGGAGGAACAAACAATCCACCTGATTTCAAGATTATTGTATTACATTGGTGTATTCTCTTACTATTGTATTATTGTATTATTACTACAGTAATTAAGACTGTATAGTATTGGCAAGGAGATAGGCATGTGGATTAATACAGAGAATGGAAAAATAAACACACACAAATATTATCAGCTGGTTTTTGACAAAGTTGCATAAGTAGTAATTCCATGAAAGAAAAATAAGTCTCATGACTTCACAAAAGTGAACTTAAAATGGATCACAGATATGAATGTAAAATGTAAAACTATAAAACTCTGAGGAAAAAACATGGAAGATAATCTTTCCAATCTAGGGCTAAACAAATAATTTTACAGTTGACAGTGAAACATGATCTTATAAAAGCTGGTTCTTTTTTCCTCCTTTCCTCTCCTGCTGTGTCAGTTGCTTTGGCTGGTACAGAGGCTGACCAAATAGAAACAGAAATAAGAGAGCACTAAAGGCAATGAATTGGGTCATGTTGTTACTTTTTATGTGACAAACAAATGACAGAATCAGTGGTCAGGCGCAGTGGCTCATGCCTGTAATACCAGCACTTTGGGAGGCCAAGGAGGGCAGATCACCCGAGGTTAGGAAGTCAAGACCAGCCTGGTCAACATGGTGAAACCCCATCTCTACTAAAAATTAGCTGGGCATGGTGATGCACGCCTGAAATCCCAGCTACTCGGGAGGCTGAATTAGGAGAATCACTTGAACCCAGGAGGCTCAGGTTGCAGTGAGCCGAGATCACGCCACTGCACTCCAGTCTGGGTGATACAGTGAGACCCTGTCTCAAAAAAAGAAAAGAAAAGAGAGAAAAGGAAAGAAAAAGAGAGAGAAAGAAAGAAAGAAAGAGAGAAAGAAAGAAAGAAAGGAAAGAAAGAAAGAAAGAAAGAAAGAAAGAAAGAAAGAAAGAAAGAAAGAAAAGAAAAGAAAGGAAAAATGGAGAAAGAAAGAGAAGGGAGAGTAGAATGTTAAGAAAGGAAAGAAAGAAAGAAAATTGGCTCGAAAGAGTCTCCTGGCTCACAAGAACTCTGGTGAGTTCTTCTACAGGAAAATCAGAGTCTCTTGTGTGTGACCACCAAAAGCACCTAAAATATTGACCGCGTCAAAGAGATAATAAATCCACTCCCACCCCTGATGTAAGGCAAATACAAACATCACTGACTTTCCTAGGTGGTTTGAGTTTTTGATTGAGAATAGGTAGGGAACCCCGGGAACAACTCTTCCTCCTCAGCAGGAGCCTGGCCCTAGACTCCCTTCTTAAACCTCTAAAACAGTGCTTCTCAAACTAGCATCAGAGTCACTTGAGGGCTTATTCAAACACAGGTGGCTGGGCCCCACCCTCAGCAATTCTGATTCAATAGATCTGAGGTTGGGCCTGGAATTTGGCATTCTGCTTGTAGCACCCTAATCCCTCACCCCTTACTCTCCTGTGCAGTGTCCACTGTGACTAACGTGCCACTATTTGCTTAAAGTGCCTGGAGAGAAACAGTGGATAGAAGGGGGGAAAAAAACAAGTATGAAATGAAAAGAAAATGTCTGCATTGCCTTCCTTCAAAAAAAAAAAAAATGTATCTTATAACAAACATATGATTGGCCCCTGGGGCACACAGCCAGTCTTCAGCTAAGCAGGTTTCACCAGACAATATCCCTCCTGTATGCTGGCTGTGGATATTTTCACTGAACAAAAGAATCAAGAAGTAAGGACAGACTAGCCTGATAGAGTGTTTGACTAGTGGACTGATGACAAATGTCGTACTCTGTTGCCTCTCAAAGACACTTTTGATTCAACAGCAAACATATACACAGAGGACAGCAGTTTTGAAACACGCAGCATTGGAAACCCCTAAAAAGTGTCATCAGTAGATAGGATTTCCTGGAGTCCCCTGGTCATACAAAGCAGATGCGATAGGATTGACAGAGAAAGAAGTAAGATTTTTTTTTTTTTTTTAATCAGAAGAAGCGCCAACACACCTGCAATTTACTCACCTTTACATTGCATCTATTTTTCGTTGTGGCAGAAAAGCTTTCTCTACTTTTTCATATGGGGCCTCTGTTTACTGTTGACAGAGGTTTCTAGGCAACCTTTTATGTTTTGTTTTATTTTATTTCATTCTATTTTATTTTGAGACGGAGATTCTCTCCTGTTGCCCAGGTTGGAGTGCAATGGCGAGATCTTGGCTCACTGCAACCTCCGCCTCCCCGGTCGATTCTCCTGACTCAGCCTCTTGAGTAGCTGGGATTACAGGCACGCGTCACTACGCCAGGCTAATTTTGTATTTTTAGTAGAGACGGAGTTTCTCCATGTTAATCAGGCTGGTCTCGAACTCCCGAACTCCCGACCTCAGGTGATCGCTCCGCCTCGACCTCCCAAAGTGCTGGGATTACAGGCGTGAGCCACCGCGCCCGGACCCCAATACTTTATTTTAACGAGGAAAATGGAGTGATTGAGGAAATACAGGAAAATGAATCAATCGTATGGAATATCAGTGGGGAATGTGTTGATTCGTATTGATTTCGCTCCTTCCGTGTTGAAGACCTCTAATTCCCCGACAGTCTTCGATCGGTTGTCCAGCGTCCTGCCACGCTCATCCTAAGCGGCGGGAGAGCCACAGCAGTCCTTTTCTCAGTATTGGATCGCACTTGTGGCTGTGCTCTCTGCGCAGGTCGACAGGGAGAGAAATCAGTGGACAGATGCTTTGACTCTGGATTTGGCTCAGAAAACAAAAACAACGACCAAAACAAAATGCCCGGGGGGCGCTTTTCTCCCCTTCTTCTTCTCCAGTCTTTCCTTCTCTTTAATCATAGTACAAAACCGATGCCAAAGTGAGCCGCCTGTTGATGTGCACGCTTTTGTTTGCTTTCAAGAGGCCCTCCTCTTGGGACCTCATTCTTCTTTCCCCCTCATTTCTTTCTCGTCTTCCTTCTGCCGTCGCAATCGCCTTAGGTGATGTCGAGGCTTACAGCATAGCGATGGGACGTAAGTGAGGGCAGTTCATTGGGTTACGTTTTTACTCTCCATACATGCGGAAATAGGATAGAAAAAGGTGAGGAAGTAGAAGGCCATGTTGCTTGAGAATTAGGTTTGAGCACCGTCAGAGCAAAACTACCATTTGGAGGTGCTGGGGATCGAACCCAGGGCCTCATACATGCAAAGCATGCGCTCTACCACTGAGCTACACCCCCTTCCTGCAAGATTGTTTTATAACAATTTTCAGGAAGTAGCTTTCATTTTCTGAGACTGTCTCCATGAGCATGCTGGTAGTAGTGGTTAGTATTATGGAGTGTCTGCAGCTGGAAAAGTGTCAGACAACGGCCACAATAAGTTTCCATTGTGGCTTTAAAACGTTGAGTTGTTAGGATCTCCTTTTTCTGTTATGCTTGGCAAGGAATCAAATTCTAGTTTTTCATTCTTTTGATTTCTTTCAGAAATGACACAAAGCTATTGAAATACAGCTTTTTCTTACCTAAAATGCTTCATATTTGTTGCTTTCTCAGCCGGAATATTAAAAGTTAGATTCGATTGAGGAAAGCCACAGTCAGAAGAAAACCTGAAAGCCATGCACTCAGCATTTCATCATAAGGGTCTTTAGCTGGCATGGTGTCCTCACAGCTATTCCAGAGGCTGAGGCAGGAGGATCACTCGACCTTGGGAACTGGAGGTGGCAGGGAGCTATGATCACGCCACTGCACTCCAGACTGGGTGATGGAGTGAGACCCTGTATCAAAAACAAAAAGAAAAGAAAAGAAAAAATTGTGAGGTGTGAGTGAAACAACACCTCTGGGGATGACGAGAAGAGCTGAATTATGAGGGTGAGATCAAAAATAAGTAGAAACAGGTTTAAGAGGTATGGGGGAAAAGTGGTTTAGAAAAACAAACAGGCTCTTGCCAAACAGAAGGAGGTGCAGAAAGGGGGAGTTTTTAACAACTCTTTAAGGAATGGGAGAAAGATTGGAAGATGGAAAAGATAAGTTAGCTTGGCTCATGGGAAATTCAGTATATCTGTGGGGCGTACTGTGAGGATGTTACACGGAGAACTCAGGCAATTGACTCTGTCTCCAGCCTGGGATTTGCGAGCATTAGTAGCAGTAGGCATCCACCCATGGAGGGTGGATAAAGACTAAAAAGGGTCCTTTTAGATTTGGGAATTACAAACCTATTCATGATATTTGTAAAAAAGAAAGAAAGAAAGAAAGAAAGAAAGAAAGAAAGAAAGAAAGAAAGAAAGAAAGAAAGAAAG
>NW_012115566.1:1343133-1345393 GCF_000951035.1 Colobus angolensis palliatus | reverse complement strand
TTTTTTTTAAGTTGGCTCCTCTGTGTTCTTGAATCCTGGTATTTATCATTATTTACCATGATTAAGACTATGTTCTTTGAACTACATAAGAAGATGAGAAGAAAATCCATTTCCTGACACCAAATTTCTAGTGACTGTTAACTCTTTCTCATTCTGATTTACCCATATATGAGCCTTTTTCCAACATTCATAAAATTTTAGAATTGGCAGAAAATAGCAGGTTATATGGCAGACTTGTCCTTTCAGTTGGCTGATGGAATTTCTAGAATAAAAATAAAAATAGGAAGCACTGAATGCTAGGTTTCACTGAATAGGAGACAAGAAAAGTGTTACACACTGAACTGGTGTGTATGCATGTGTGTTTGTCTGCCTGTCTGTATGTGCATGTAAATGCTAGGGAGATTATCTTGGCTCTTTGATGCTGTAGAAGTAATATTAGGACAGTTTGCAGAAACACTCCTTCATCTTTATGTCATGTTGCATCCAGAGAAACCTGGATGTCTACTGGATTCTTGGGAATTCATCATAATATGAAGGTCTGCTTTTTTGTTTGCCTCTTGAAAAGAGGATAATTTTAAATAATTAAATATCTGTAGCTCTCTTCTGACTACCTACAAATGACACGATTGAAACACATTTTTTTGTAAAAACTGTAGGATGAGCTTATTTAACACAGAATTCCTCTGAGGAATTACACATTTAATTCTGAAGACAGAACACCCTCATGTGATACATACTCAATTCAGAAAACCTAAAAATATATAAAGTATCTGTTTAAACCTGCACTGTCCCATATGGTTACCATTAGCCACATTGGCTATTGAATGCTTGAAATTGCCCAGTCTAAGTTAAGATGTGTTGTAAGTGTAAAATATATATCAGATTTGGTCAGGCACAGTGGCTAGCGCCTGTAATCCCAGTACTTTGGGAAGCCAAGGTGGGTGGATCACAAGGTCAGGAGTTCGAGACTGGCCTGACCAACATGGTGAAACCTCATCTCTACTAAAAATACAAAACTTAGCCGGACGTGGTGGCACACACCTGAAATCCCAGCTACTAGGGAGGCTGAGGCAGGAGAATTACTTGAACCCAGGAGGTGGAGCTTGCAGTGAGCCGAGATTATGCCACTGCACTCCAGCCTGGGTGACTCCTTCTCAAACAACAACAACAACAACAACAAAATATATATATATGTTATATATATATGTTTGTATATATACACCAGATTTCAAAGATGTGTAATACTATTTTTAAATATAAAATATGTCACTAATAATTTTAAAATTGATAGCGTTTTAAAACAAGTTTTTGGATATATAAAGTGACTTAAATATATTATTGAAACTGAGCATAAAAGATAGCAACAACAAACACTGGGGACTATGGGGAGGGGTGGGAGGGAGGACAGAAAGGCTTGAAAAGCTACCTCTTGGGTACTATACCTGGGTGATGGGATCAATTGCCTTCAAAACCTCACACAATTTACCCAGCATCATGTCATATACCCATGTAACCTTCACATGTGCCCCCAAATCAAAAATAAAAGTTGAAATTATATAAAAATATAAATATTAACTGTTTTTTTTCAATGCGACTACTGCAAAAGGTAACACTACAAAATGGCTGTCATTTATGACTTGTGTTATCTCTTGATTGGACAGAATTGTCTAGAGACAATGTTATCTATTTAGGTGCTGTTTTGGGAGAATCCCAGAGACAGAGAACGTGGAGCATGATCTGCCAGTAATTAAGTTTCATGCCCTGAGTGGACTTGACAGAACGCATTTCTATTCATGATATTCTTTGATCTTTACAACATCCCATTTTACAAAACCATTATTAACCTCATTTTTAAGCCATTGAATGGCAGACAAATCATGCTTGGAATTACCCTAGGCCCTCCATTTCAACAGAATGTAAAGGAATCTTTACTGCGTTAGGCACAAAGACATTCAGTGTTACTGTTTGTCTAGTCAAGTATTTCTTAATGAAATCAAATACAAACTTCTGAGCTGAGAAAGCCTCAGTGACCTAAAGGATAAAGTATCTGATTCCCAGTTTCTGTACAGTTAATGTCCCTACCCTGAGATTGCTTCTCATTTGGTACTAATTTTCCTTTTGCAACTTGCTGCAGTTGTAATGGTGGAGAACTGTAGATTATTGTATCCTCACAGGGTATGCAGAAGTTAGGGAAAAATAACACTGAAACTGAAGCTGTAATTTGAAAGAAAAAAAAATCAAAATGACCAAAAAAAAAAAA
>NW_012115566.1:1341765-1342334 GCF_000951035.1 Colobus angolensis palliatus | reverse complement strand
GAAAGAAAGAAAGAAAAAAGTTTTTCTGACAGCAGTTTAATGATGGAGTTGACTCAAGATACAAACCTGGGGTTTTCTAACTTCAAAATGTTTCTTGCATACACAGTATAATAGTTACTTCACTGTACGTTTCTTTTTTTTTCATATTTCTTGTGATTTAAAAATATCCCCCGCCCAATACATACAAATAATATAAAACCAAAAATGACTTGTAAATGCTGCAGCATATAGCACGTTGGAATTTCTTAGGTTTTAAAACTAATAACTTCCTGAGTTTAAGACTTTAAATAAGGACGGGCCCAGTGGCTCACGCCTGAAATCCCAACATTTTGAGAGGCCGAGGCAGGTGGAACACCTGAGGTCAGGAGGTCGACCCCAGCCTGACCAACATGACGAAACCTTATCTCTACCAAAAATACAGAAATTAGCCGGACATGGTTGCGGGGACCTATAATCTCAGCTTACTCGGGAGGCTGAGACATGAGAACAGCTTGAACTCGGGAGGCAGAGGTTGCAGTGAGCCGAGATCGTGCCGCTGCACTCCAGCCTGGGTGACTCCTTCTCAAACA
>NW_012115566.1:1334071-1340644 GCF_000951035.1 Colobus angolensis palliatus | reverse complement strand
ATGGTCTCATCTCCTGACCTCGTGATCCGCCCGTCTCGGCCTCCCAAAGTGCTGGGATTACAGGCTTGAGCCACCGCGCCCGGCCAAGAAATTCTTTCGTTAAGTCAAAAGTGGGAAAACGTTGGACTTCTCTGCCTAGACAGACAAACAAATTCAGAGGTTTACAGAATTTCAGAAACAACCCTCTCTGGAATGAGGAAATTGTTGAGGCCGACGATGACTTGCAAACTGAATTTTAATAAAACCCTTTCTATGTCTTAACAGTTTTCAAACTCAGTCTCCTATTCTGAGAGTCGAGGCTTTTTATTTTTAGCCAAAATATGGTGGGAGGGTCAATTAGGATATGTTTTTCGATGATTTCCTCAAAAAAAGTTTTAGATTCCCTTACAGACTTTTTTCTTCCCTTGTAAGGTCTGAGCCTTCTCAGACAGGAAACATTCGTCTACTCTAGGTTTATCTCCGTCACGCATCTCTCGCCAGCTGGGCGCAGCCTCAGCCTATGCTGCAAAAATGTTTAAAGCTGAGCATATAGAGAAGGAAAAAGAGAAAAAAAATAAAGTGATATGGAAATTAAAATAGCAGCTACATATGAATCACAACAGTGTTTAAAATGTGTGTAAACGGGTCTAGGAGTGCGCTGCACTATTGTGAAAAGTTCATTCTGAAAACTGGGCGAAGTGGCTCACACCTATAATCCCAACACTTTGGGAGGCCGAGGCGGACGCATCACTTGAGATGAGGAGTTGGAGACTAACTGGTGAAAATGGTGAAACTCAGTCCCTACTAAAAATACAAAAATTAGCCGGGCGTGGTGGTGGGCTCCTGTAATCTCAGCTAATCGGGAGACTGAGGCAGGAGAATCTCTTGATTCCAGGAAGTAGACGTTGCAGTGAACCGAGATCGCGTCACTGCACTCTAACCTGGGCGACAGAGCGACACTCAGTCTCAAAAAAAAATACAAAAATTAGCCGGGCGTGGTGGCGGGCTCCTGTAATCTCAGCTAATCGGGAGACTGAGGCAGGAGAATCTCTTGATTCCAGGAAGTAGAGGTTGCAGTGAACCGAGATCGCGTCACTGCACTCTAACCTGGGCGACAGAGCGACACTCAGTCTCAAAAAAAAAAAAAAAAAAAAAAACAGTAAACGGGAGATGCCAGGCAGCTTGTGGGAAGAGGGAAGAGGCGGGGTGCCGTGAAGTGGAGGAAGAAAAGGACAAAAGGGAGAGGGATAGAGGGCAAGGAAAAGCATCCTCAAGATTATTAGGACTTGGACGAACTGGATGGTAGAGTGAGTCTAAACGCCACATCTCTCCGTCGCTTCCTCTGGATATGAGGGAAGAGAGGTTCCTTTTTGTCTGTAGGGAGGGAGGCTCGACCGGGAAAGGGACTTGGTTCGTTTCGCCCAGGCTGTCACTGCTTCAAGAGCGCCTCACCGCTCTTTCCGTTGCTGGACAGACCAGCTGAGCTCATTGGGTACGCACGTAAGGTCGCATTTTGATTTTTGGTTCAGGAAATGCTGATAC
The DNA here is from genome assembly GCF_000951035.1 of Colobus angolensis palliatus. Taxonomy (NCBI): domain Eukaryota; kingdom Metazoa; phylum Chordata; class Mammalia; order Primates; family Cercopithecidae; genus Colobus; species Colobus angolensis. Next base: position 1,339,123 of record NW_012115566.1, on the reverse strand, counting down.
TGGAGCTTCTGAGGGAGTTGCAGTGATTTCCAGATTTCCTGCGTGCCTGTGTGGAAAGTTGGAAGCTGAATCTACCGGCAGCTTTGAGACTAAGCATGACGGTGGAAACATCTAATTTTATTAGCTTTTGCCTGAAATGCAAAAGATAAGAAAGAAAGTTCCCGTTTGTTTGTTGCACATATTTCTCTAAAAAGCCTATGGAAAGCCAACTTTCCCCCTGAAGAAACTCCTCCTGGCATTTGCAAGGAGCTCCTTTACTCCTCTTGTCCAACTCTTTTCTCAAAAGGACTCTGCAGAGCCGGACAGCGGCTGCGGAAAGGCTAAGTTGCGGTACAATCCGTGTTAACTGCGTGTGCAGCCACCGTTTCCTTAGTCCTATTACTGAAGGAAATAATGTATACAGTGGTCCATTTCCAAGACAAAGTGCCTTGAATCGGCTTAGGTCAGCAAAGTACAGAAGAAATCGGATATACTAGGACCCTGCTTGGATAGCGGATGCCTGCTTGTCGCCCCCCGCCTCTTTCCTCCCCCTTCCCTCCGATCCTTAGTTGCTCTCACCCAAACGAAAACAGTTTAGTCTAAGATATAAGGTTACTAGTCCGCAAAATAGCTCACTTTGTCTGTTCTTATCAGCCTGCCCAGCTACTTAGATCATAAGTCAAATACTTAAAGAACCCCTGAGCTAACCAGGATTGCAATGCATTGTGGGCTGCAACAAAATGCAGCAAGACAACCCTAAAAAAGAAACACCTAAAGCCCTTGCCTAACAATCAATAGGCAAACTCCGAGAAAATTGTAACCCCAAAGCACTCAGCCTATGAGGAACCGGGGGAGGGACTTGCGCGCTAGGGGATAAATTGCTTGTTGAAACTTCTGTGTGTGCCTGCACGCCCGACACCCGATCTTGATCTCCCAAGACCGTCATTAAAAGTCTCACTTTCGCTGTTCTCCGGGTCTCTGAGTCCATTCTTTGGGTTTGGATGTTTGAGTTTATTTCTCACATTACAGCTGCAGAGGTGGTACAGGTGAATCCCTCTCAAGTCGAGTGAGTTAACCTCAAAATTGACTTTAGGGATGGCTTGTGATCGCCTGGTAGATGGTGGACGGTTACAGCGTTTAGAAAGTGAGCAAAAGAGAAGATGCATACAGAAGCCCCACTGGGTTGCTTGGCTTCTGCAAATGGAGAAAGAGGCTGCTTTTCTGCTTTCTAGGTGTTCAGTAACTTAATTTTTAATCCTTTGAAGAAATAGAGCTGAAAATAAAAGGAGATTTTCTTTTAACAAAACAGTGTCAAGATGCTTGCCAAGTATCCCCCTGTGAATTTCTGCTTAGCACTGTGATATCAGAATTAGAAATTGTGCAAAGAGTTCTAATCTGGAGTTATGGGTTGTTCAGTAGCTAAGAAGGAAGTTATTCCTGGAGAGTAAGTACAGTGAGATAGAAAAGGATCCATTGGGATTGGGAGAATAAAAGCTCATTATTTTTATTTATTTAAAAAACAAAAACAAACAAAAAAACAGCTTTTACCCTAGAGGGCTCTTGGACTCTGGAGTTCAGAGAGCTTGACATTTCAGACCAGAAACTTCCTTAAAGAACCCAGAGAAGTAATTTTCTCCCTGCCAAATTTCAGCTGAGGTGATTTTTTCTTCATTTGTCATTGTATTGGTTATTTGTCGTTATGTTTGTAGCTAAATAGTTTGGATTAAGTTTCAGAGTTTGTGGGTCTCTAACAGAAAAAGTGACCACCAGCACATCACCAGCAATCATCAACCACCGGCAGTGGAATCTTTTGGTGAAAACTTGCAGGACTTTTGCAACCTGGGTGAGGAAGCAGTTAGAAGAAAGTAAGAAACACAAAAGAACGTGAGCCTTAACCTTCTGATCTGAAATCACACTTAGGTCACAGAATTCCATGGTGTCTGAAAATTTCATTTAAGCTGGAAATCGGCTGGATGGCAAGGAATACTACTTGCTTCTATAGTGCGTGATCCACGTTAGTGATTTGTGGAACTACTTAGGTGGATAATCCTAAGAAACAAATAACTGTAAGTGAATGAACACGAATTACCTCCCTGTATGAGAGAGAAATGCAGAGGCCAACACAATTCACCTTGAATAGGTGGGGAATGTCATGGAGAACTTCCTACAGTTGCTTATAGGAAAAAAAAAAAGGGTGGAAATACTAGAAATTGAACCCAGGACCTCATGCATGCTAATCAGGTGCTTTATCCCTGAGCTACACCCCCTCATGAGACCAGGAGCTTGGGAAAATGCTTTGGTGATCACTGTCGTCTGAGTCTGTGCTCTATGTCATCATGACAATCACTGTGTGTCTCCAATTCTACTGTTCATGAATTCTCGACACTAAGTTCGCGCTCTCTCTCGGGCATGGCTACACCAGGAGACAGATATCTTAGTGGTAAAAAGAAAGGCATTGTTCCTGATTTGTGGTCAGTCCAAGATCAACTCACCCCAAAGTGGTCTCCCCATCATATTAGACTTTCTGGCGCATATTTCCATTCTATCCCTTGAGTGACTCCCAGCACACAACATTCTCTTGCAAATTTTCTGATTATAACTTCTTTTCTTTTGACTCTAGGGAGCATGTTAGTGTTTCACATCGTCAAAAAATAAAACTCAGATGTGTGTGTGAAAATACCCTAAAATTCAATGCAAATAGAGGCAAATTAACTGCATTTCAAAAGAATCACATAACCACATTGAAGTGGAAAGAACTGATCTAAAAAATATGGTTTACACAGATTGTTGTTCTAATTGTAAGATCAAAAAGAACACCAAACAAATCTTAAACTCTATGTATCAGGATTATTTTTTAAAGAGTGAAGGCTGTAGCAATTCTGATATTTTGTGTGAATTTTAGGATTGGGAAACCGAGTGTCTGTGTTGGAACAAGACTCTCACTGTGGGAGAAGAAGGAAGGTAAAGAATAGTCCTGTTGATACTGATGGGAATTAGAGGCATCAGTATGAAATTGTACATATGAAATTGTAAAATTTCACCACAGATCTATCTGCTAACTGGGCCTAGAAGAAAGGATACCTCAGAAGCAATGAGCACAGATAACTCTGTACCTTGATTTTCAAAAACCGTTACCTACTAAAAGGAACCAGAGATACTAACAGAAAATAGCAATTAGTGTCAACTATACTGACTCCAGGACTGTGCCAGGGAAACTACAAGATGAACCTAACATATCTTGCTGTGCCAGAATGTAGATACTCAGAAATGATGGGGGTAATTTAAAAGGACACAGAAGCCAGCTTGAAGGGAATATCACTGGCCAAATCTGACACACTTTGAGCATCAATGATGACAGTAACTGATTATCAATCTTGGGAACTTAAACAAATAAATATGGAAGATGGGATGATTTTCCTTACAGAGGTTTGCCAAATGATGTAAAAGTGAGAACAAAATTTAAAAATCCCCATTTAAACAACACAATCAGAATGATGATAGATGCAGGCAAAATTTGTGAGTCAATGTTAAAGAATAGGTAAAATTTTGATGAGGATCAGGATATTTATGTAGTCTCAGAGTATTTCCCTTATTAATTACAATGGAAAATGATAAGTTTTCAGGGAAGAAACAGTAATTACAAACTTAAAATCAAATGATCAAGCTAACGTCAGTCAGCTCATGCCTCTTGGTGTGAGAGAGGATGATAATGTGATTTCTGTGACATTCTCCCAATTTCCATAGCCTGATGTAATCTTATCATGACTAGTACAGGTTAAGAAACGTTGAACAAAACCACTGGAAAAACTCTTCAAAAACATGTTGGTGTTGTGAAAAACAAGAAGATTAAGAAACTGTTCCAAATTAAAGGGCACTAAAGAGTCAAGACAACTAGATTCATATGTGATTCAGAAATAGATCTTAGCTTGGGAGAGAAATTTCTATGAAAGTTTTTATTGGTACAATTAGACAATTTTTAATAGACTTTAGAGTATATTAACTTTTATAAATGTTAAATTTACTGAACTTGATAATTGTGCTGTGTTAAGGAATTGACTTTGTTCTTAAGAAATACACATTGAAGTATTTAAGAATAAAAATACATAATGTCTGAAAATCATTATCAAATAACTTAGAGAAATAATCTGTGTCTGATATATATATGTATATACATTATACGATACATACATATGATATGTATTCCAGCTTTGTTGATTGGTTATTGAGGAAAATCTGAAATTATTCCAAGATTTGAACAATATACGCTTCTCAGATGGTTCCCATTTCATTTTAAATGTTGCTAGGCAGAGACAAAGATACAAATTTCTCAATTTGTATTAGAACGTAGAAGGTGTTTTATTCTATTTTCCTTGTCACACTCCTTGCTTGTGAGTCAATCAACTAAAGACATCTGAAAGAATTTCTTTCTCAGAGTCAGGAGGTGATGAGGGGCTGCTGCGGTAGGGAAAGAAATGGTGAAGTTGTTCTTTTTTGGAGAAAAGAAGCAAAAAGAGAGAGAGGAGAAAAAGAGAAAGAATGGAAGGAAGGGAAGGAGGAAAAGAAACAGTGAAGTTAACAAACAGAACTCCCTTCCCTCTTTATTAGTCTTCAGGAAAGGTAGAGTTGGAAACTATAACATCCCTGGAAACCATTTAAATAGGGCCATCAGTAGGGCAGAAATTTTGATTAATGCCTTGAAAATAAAACCAGAAGTGATTAGATGGACAGGAAACAGCAGAGAAAATGGCTACTCTTTCACTACAGTTAAAATGTCTTAGACATCTGTGAACTATTTGTCTTCCGAGAGGAGGGACACTTTTTTAGATACTAAAAAAGAATTGTTTGGCACTTCATGGCAGCAAGATGTTTGATGTTTACTGACATTTCCAGACATCCAGGCATGATTTTTATTTAGCTACTTTAAAAGAAGGATGAGTTCGGCGGGCATGGTGGCTTACGCCTGTAATCCCAGCACTTTGGGAGGCCGAGGGGGGCAGATCACAAGGTCAGAAGATCGAGACCATCCTGGCTAACACGGTGAAACCCTGTCTCTACTAAAAATACAAAAAAATT
>NW_012115566.1:1331423-1332921 GCF_000951035.1 Colobus angolensis palliatus | reverse complement strand
GCCAACATGGTGACACTGTCTATACCAAAAATACAAACATTAGCCAGGCATGGTGGCGAGGTGGTGTGCGCCTGCAGTCCCAGCTACTAGGGAGGCTGAGGCTCCAGAACTGCTTGAACCTGGGAGGTGGAGGTTGCAGTGAGCTGAGGTGGTGCCACTACACTCCAGCCTGGGTGATAGAGTGAGACTTTGACTCATAAATAAATAAATAAATAAATAAGCATAATACATAAATAAATATTTTTAAAAAAGAAAAAAATGATAGAACTAAAAAAACTGACAAATTAAGTTACATTGGAGACTTCACTTCCTTCGTAATAAAAGAACAAATAAACTGAAAATCTGCAAGGATATTGAAGAACCCCAAATCATCTTCAGCCAGCATAATTCAGCCACCATGTATAGAACGGTCCACACAAGAAAAGCAGAACACACATTCATTTCAAATTCATACAGAACATAGATCAAGGTAGAACATATCTTGGGCCTCAACAAATTTAAAAGAAGTGACTGATATGGTATGATCCCTAACCACAATGAAATCAAACTAAAAATCAGTCACAGAAAGACAACAAAAATATCCAAACACTTGGAAAATGAAAAACACACTACTAAACAGTCCATAGGACAAAGAGAAAGCCTTAGTAGAGATCAAAAAAATAAATTAACCTGAACAAAAATGAAAACACAATGTATCAAAATGTCCAAGACAACTTAAAGGAGCTCTGAGAGAGAAATTTACAGCACTACTTGTATACATTAGAAAAGAAAAAAGTCAGCGTGGTTGCTCACATCTGTAATCCCAGCACTTTGGGAGGCCGAGGCGTGTGGATTAGGAGGTCAGGAGTTGGAGACTAACCTGGCCAAAAAAAAAAAAAAAGAAAAAAGAAAAAAGTATCAAATCAGTCCTCTAAGCTCTTACTTGAAGAACTCAGGTAGGGAAAAGGGCAAAATAACCCAAAGCAAATAGGAGAAAGCAAATGAGCAGAAATAAATGGAACTGAACACACACAAAAAATGGAAAAACAAGCACAAAGTTAGTTCCTTTAGAAGATCAATAAAAGAAGTCCTCTCGGAGGACTGAGAATTTTTAAGAAGAGAGATGACACAAATTACAATATCAAGAATAAAAAGTGGAGTATATCACTACAGACTCTGCTGACATCAAAAGGGTAAAGGAATACTATGAACAACACTTTACACATAAATTTGAAAACTTAGATGAGATGGACTAATTCCTTGAAAATCACTAACTACCACAACTCCCTCAATATGAAATATATTTTTCTACAACCTTGTAACTACTAAGGGAATTAAATTTGTGATATAAAAACTTAAAAAAAAAAACCAGACACTTCAGTTTCAAGAAAGTTTCACTGTATAATTCACCCCCCCAACCCCACCCCCCAGAAGGTGTCTTGCTGTGTCGCCCAGGCTGGAGTGCAGTGGTGCAATCTCGGCTCATGGCTCACTGCAACCTCCACCTCCTGGGTTCAAG
>NW_012115566.1:1320548-1326348 GCF_000951035.1 Colobus angolensis palliatus | reverse complement strand
AAAACTAGCCGGGCGAGGTGGCGGGCGCCTGTAGTCCCAGCTACTCGGGAGGCTGAGGCAGGAGAATGGCGTAAACCCTGGAGGCGGAGCTTGCAAAAAAAAAAAAAAAAAAGATGCTTTGATTCAACAGCAAACCTATACACAGAGGACAGCAATTTTGAAACATACAGCATTGGAAACCTCTGAAAGGTATCATCAGTGGATAGGATTTCCTGGGAGTTCCCTGGTCATACAATGCAGATGTGATGGGATTGATGAGAAAGAACAAAAAAATTTTTGTTTTGTTTTGTTTTTACCTGAGGAAGTGCTCAACATATCTGCAATCCACTCACCTTTTACTCTGCGTCTATTTTCCACTGTGACAGAAAAACTTTTCCTACTTTTTCATGTGAGTCCTCCGTTGGCCGTTAACAGAGGTTTCCAGGCAATGTTTTATTTTAACGAGGAAATGGAATGGCTGAAGAAATACAGGAAAATGAATCAATTGTATGGAATATCAGTAGGGAATGTTGATCCATATTGGTTTCTGCTCCTCGCATGTGGAACGCTTTTAATTCCCCGACAGTCTTCGTTCGGTCATCCAGCATCCTTCCACTCCCATCTCAAGGGGCTGGAGAGCCACAGCAGTCCTTGTCTCAGTATTGGATCACACTTGTGGCTGTGCTCTCTGCGCAGGTTGACAGGGAGAGACTGTAGGAGAAATCAGTGGATAGATGCTTTCGCTCTGTTCTTTGGCCCAGAAAACAAAACTAATGTAAAAAAAAAAAAGATGATGCTGGGAGCGGTGGCTCACGCCTGTAATCCTAGCATTTTGGGAAACTGTGGCGGGTGGATCACCTGAGGTCTGGAGTTCGAGACCAGTGTGGCCAACATGGTGTAACCCCGTCTCTACTAAAAACACAAAAATTACCCAGGCATGATGGCACGCGCCTGTAATCGCAGCTGCTGAGGCAGCAGAATCGCTCGAACCCGGGAGGCAGAGATCGCGCCACTGCACTCCAGCCTGGGCTACAGAAAGAGACTCCGTTTCAAAAAAAAAAAAAAAAAGGGCCGCGGGGCGTTTTTCTCCCTTCTTCTTCTTTGTCTTTCCTTCTCTTTAATCATAGTAGAAAATGAGAGCGAATGTGAACCGCCCGTGGATGTGCACGCTTTTGTTTGGGTTCAAGAGACCCTATTGGGATCCCATTCTTTCTTCCTCATTTCGTTTTCATCTTCCTTCGGCCGTCGCAATCGCCTTCCGTGATGTCGAAGCTCACAGCATAGAGATTGGTTATAAATGGAGGCAACCCACTGGGTTACGTCTTTACTGTCTACATGTGCAGAAATAGGATAGAAAAAGGTGCAGAGGCAGAAGTCTATGTTGCTTGAGAATTCGGAGTCTAATGTTGCTTGAGAATTAGGTTTGAGCACTGCCATAGCAAAACCAATGTTTGGAGGTGCTGGGGATCGAACCCGGGGCCTCATACATGCAAAGCATGCGCTCTACCACTGAGCTACACCCCCTTCCTGAAATATCTATTTGTAATAATTTTCAGGAGGTAATAATTTTCAGGAGGTAGCTTTCTTTTTCTGAGTATTATGGAGCGTCTGCAGCTGCTGTGAGTAGAAGATCCTCGGTACTAATAGGGGATATAAATTATTTAGAATACTGTATACGACATGAAATGGAAGGCGCCTGTAATCCCAGCTACTATGGCAGGAGAATCCTTGAACCCGGGAGGCAGAGGTTGCAGTGAGCCGAGATCGCGCCACTGCACTCCAGCCTGGGCGTCGGAGGAAAACTCAAAAAAAAAAAAAAAAGAAAAAGAAAAAGGATACATGACCTGGGGATATTTTGAGTATTGATGTTAATTAATTTTTAAAGAACATCCAGGCATGGTGGCTCAGGCCTCTAATCCCAACACTGTGGGAGGCTGAGGTAGGCTGATAGCTTGAGCCCAGAAGTTTGAGACCAGTTTGGGCAACATGGCAAAATCCAGTGCCTACAAAAAATACAAAAATCAGCTGGGTATGGGGGCACGGCCTGCAGTCCCAGCTACTGGGGAGGCTAAAGGGAGAGTCCCTTGAACATAGAGGCAGAGGCTGCAGTAGGCCGAGATCGCGGCACTGCACTCCACCCTGGGTGACAGAGTGAAACCCTGTTTCAAAAATAAAATAATAATAATAATAATAATAATTTTCAATCCATTGGATAAAAAAGATTGAGTCATTACTAGTAGTAAATAAATTACTAAAGAGGAAAGCGGGGGGACAGGGGGCATGTTACTGCGCCATGGTATACCAACTAATAAATGTGGAAGAAATGATAAATTTAAAATATCGTGATACCAATACAGTAATGATTGATTAAGGCAAAATTCATCGATCAACCCATAAAACTATGAGTAAAACTTTGATGAAGAATGGAATATTTGCATGTCCTCAAATATTTCCTTACAGATTACATACTAGTTACATGGGGAGGAAATTATGACTTTACATTTAGTTAACATCACCAAAAATGGGGGAAAAAAATCCTTATGCGATGTACTAAAAACACAACATATCTTATGTTATATTCTCGCCAAATGTACATAACCTGATTCTAATCCTGAGGAAACATCAGAAAACTCAAACTGAAGAACATTCTACTGACAACTGGCTTGAATTCTTCAAAACCAATGTGATAAAATCCAAAAGAAAGGTTGGGAAACCACTTCAGATCAAAGGATACTAAAGAAACAAGAAAAGATGTGTTGGAATTCATGGTGAAATTTAGATATAGAGTGTATATTAAATAATAGTTTTGTATTAATGTTTAATTTTCTGAGTTTGAAAATTAACTGTGGTTTACAAGAGAATGTTCTTTTTCGTAGGAAGTACACATTGAATTACCAGAGATAAAAATACATGATACACGCAAACTATAAAAAACCGATCGGGAAAAATAATGTGTGTATGTGTTCATATTTGTAGAAATAGATAAAGAAAGAAGAATCAATGTAAAATATTTGAAATTGCTAAATCTATGTAACGAGTGTATGGTAGTTCTTTGTATTACTTTTACAACTTTTCTGTAGGTTTGAAATACTTTCAAACTAAAACTTTTTTTTTAACTTCTCACTTTTTACATATTCTTCTGCCTTCAAGGGCTGTCACACGGAGAGTAAAGTAGGTGGATACAAAAACAGAAGGGTCAGTACCGCCTGGGGGGATTTAGGTCCAGGTGAGGAGGTGAGAAAGTGGAAATCCCAGCTCTTAGAAATGAAAACCCAGGAGCATGGGTCGCTGACCGTCCTTACCCTCGCCAGCCCCTGGGCCGGCACCGTGGCTGAAACTCAGCATGGATTTCATCTTGGGGACACTGTGGCTCCAGTTCTGAGACTCAAGAAACCACGGAAGGAGAGGAGAACGAGGACCACCTGCGAAAAGAGCGCGAGGAGGGAAACAGGGACGCGTTGGGGTGCGCACCTGCGGCGGCGGCGGCAAAGGCGGAGGAGGAGCGAAGAGGACGTGCGCCTGAGGCTGCCAGAGGATCTGGGCAGCCCGGGTGCCCATCTCCACTGCGTTTCCTCGGTGTCCGCGATAAGCGAGAGGACTCATTCCCAGTAGGAGAAGTGAACTGAAAACACTTTCCCGCAAGAACTCTCTCGTTTTGCTTAAGGTAGTCGCGGCGTTGAGAATGCCTCGTAGCTCCTTTACTGGCTCGGACACTGGGGATCACGTGTACTCTTGAGTTTTCGTACAGGCGAGTGGTACTGGTGGCTTCCGAGGAAACGATAGAGAAGCCGCCTATTTCCAATCCCTACTGTTCTCGAGGAAGAGACCCTCGTGCTTAAGCCCCTTTGTTATAGGTAGAAGAGTGTGTTCTGTTTTCGTATTTGAGAGAGAGAGAGAGAGAGAGAGAATAGCTTCTTGAGCTTGGAATATGCCGTGAAAAACAAGAAATGTCAGGGAGTATATTTTAAACTTAAATTGATTTTCAGAAGCACTTCTACCTTGTTCCTAAGGAATTCAGGGTGTCCAGATTTCAACCTACCTAGCAGTGCGAAGCTCTATGAATCAAATAACCTAGGCTTTCTTCCACATCAGCAAGCCTCTGAAATTTAGGTTTCTTCCTGGAGAATATCACCCACACGTTGGCAGTGGGCTCCTACATTGCCTACACCCAACTCTTGGAAGCAAGAAGAGTGGGGAAAGTCAAGGTCACCACACAAAAGAGTATCCCTACACGAGATAAGTGGAAATAAAGCGCTGGCTTAGGTGTGGAAAGGAAGAGACAAATGTGAAAACGCAGAAGGTGAACAGAGAACATCTTCCAAGGAGGAAGAGGAACAGTCTGCTAACAACAAGGAATTCTCTACTTAATGCTGCGAAGATATTTTAATTACATTTTATGCATTAAACTGCGCTTTTTTGTTTGTTTTTGTTTTTTGTTTTTGATGGAGTCTCGTTGTGTGTGCAGTGGCGCGATCTCGGCTCACTGTAATCTCCGCTTCCCGGGTTCAAAGGATTCTCCTGCCTCAGCTTCCCTGTAGCTGGAACTACAGGCGCAGCCACCATGCCCAGCTAATTTTTTATTCTCCTGCCTCAGCCTCCCTGGCCACCATGCCCAGCTAATTTTTGTATTTTTGGTAGAGACGGGTTTCACCATGTTGGCCAGGATGGTCTTAATCTCTTGACTTCGTGATTCACCCGACTTGGCCTCCCAAAGTGCTGGGACTACAGGCGTGAGCCACCGCCCCCAGCCACATAGACTGGGTTTTAACAACTCGATCTTAGATCAGAACATTGGCAGAATTGGTGGGAGCTGGAGAGACAGGAGGGTGAATCCCAACCCTGAGGATGGAGAAAGAGTGATTACAGTGTCTTCCTTAGAGCTTAGAAACTTCCAAGCCAGGGTTTCAAATTGAAAGGCCAAAATAGCTCGAGAGGGCTCCGGGTATTTTGGCTGGAAATAGTCTTCTGGCTCTAAAGAACCCCTGTGAGTTCTTCTACAGGAAAATCAAAGGCTCTTATGTGTGACCTCCAGTCATCTAAAATATTGAAGGTCTCAAAGAGACAACAAATTCACCTCATCCCTGATGTAAGGCAAATATAAACCTCACTGGCTTTCCTATGTGGTCTGAGTTTTTTATTGAAAATAGGCAGGGAACCCCGGGAGCAACTCTTTCTCCTTAGCAAACATCTGGCCCTGGGACCTCCTTCTGAAACTTCTAGAGCAGTGCTTCTCAAACTTTAGCATCAGAGTCACTTGAGGGTTTATCCAACAAAGGCAGCTGGGCCCCACTCTTATCAATTCTGATTCTGTAGATCTGAGGTTGGGCCTGGAATTTGGCATTCCACTGGTAGCACCCTAATCCCTCACCCCTTGCTCTCCTGTGCAGCATCCTTTGTGGCAAACATGACACTGTTTCCTTCAAGTGCCTCGAGAGAACCAGTAGATAGCAGGGGGGAAAAGCAAGAAATGAAAAGAAAATATATGGCATGTCTTCATTACCTCTCCAGAAAATGCATCTTAAAACAAACATATGATTGGTCTGGGGGCACACAGCCAATCCTCAGCTAAGTAGGTTTCACAAGACAGTATCCCTCCTGGAAGCTGGTTATGGATATTTTTACCGGATAAAAGAATCAAGAAGTAAGGACATCCCAGCCTGATAGAGTGTTAGACTGGTGGATGGTGACAAACATCATACTCTGTTGCCTCTCAAAGATGCTTTGATTCAGGCCGGGCGCGGTGGCTCAAGCCTGTAATCCCAGCACTTTGGGAGGCTGAGACGGGCGGATCACGAGGTCAGGAGATCGAGACCATCCTGGC
>NW_012115566.1:1310276-1318496 GCF_000951035.1 Colobus angolensis palliatus | reverse complement strand
TTCTGGGATTGGCATGCAAGTGTTGTATAAGGGTTGTATTAGCCGGGCGCTGTGGCTAACGCCTGTAATCCCAGCCCTTTGGGAGGCCGAGGCTGGGGGATCACCTGAGGTCGGGACTTTGAGACCAGCCTGACCAACATGGAGAAAGTCCGTCTGTATTAAAAATACAAAATTAGCCAGGTGTGGTGGTGCCTGCCTGTAATCCCAGCTACTCGGGAGGTTGAGGCAGGAGAATAGCTTGAACCCAGGAGGCAGAGGTGGTAGTGAGCCGAGTTCGCTCCATTGCACTCCATCCTGGGCAACAAGAGTGAAACTCCGAGAAAAATAAATAAATAAATAAAAATAAGGGTTCTATTAGGCAAAACTAAAACTGAAAAAAGAAACCTGCCAAAACCCGGGATTGAACTAGGGCCCTTTAGATCTTCAGTCTAACGCTCTCCCAACTGAACTATTTCGGCTGCTCTGAGTCTAGCCTTTTAGCTCTTTCTTCAAAATATAAAAACTGTCATTTGTAGGGTCAGCATATCTTCCAATTCTGTTGTCTTCAATATCCCCTGTCATTCACTCACCCCTTCACCCCCAAAAATATAGATTCTGCTCCAATTTATGTCTGAAAATAGGATCCAATTTTAAGGACAATGAATGGGTTAGCAAAAGCTGGGGAAAGAAAAGGCAAAGGTGAAGAATAGAGCAAAGCAATGAGGAGAGAACCATTTCTCTTACTGTCTCCTGTCTCTGAAGAGGAGGAGGAAGAAAAAGTTGAAAAACAACAGGAATAAAGTCAGTGGCAAGACCCACCAGTGCCACTGATGACCAGGCCTGAGGTTAAAAGATTAACCCCCTACTCTAACCCCATGTGCTCTCAATCTATCACGACCCTTTCACGTGGAACCCCTTGGAGTTGTAAGCCCTTAAAAGGGCCAGGAACTCCGTCTTCGGGGAGCTTGGCTCTTAAGACTAGTCTGCCAATGCTCCCGGTGGAATAAAAGCCTCTTCCTTCTTTAATCCAGTGTCTGAGGAGTTTTGTCTGTAACTCGTCCTGCTACATTTGTTGGTTCACTGACCGGGAATCGAGGTGATTAACACGCGGTCGAGGCAGCCCTTTAGGCCACTTAGGCCTGCCCTGTGGAACATCCCTGCGGGGTACTCTGGCCAGCTTGAGCAATGGGGATCCTGAGAGCGCTCCCGGGTAGGCAATTACCCTGGTGGAAGGCCGCATAGAGGATCAACACAGTGGCTGAACATGGGGAAGGAACTGGCCCTTTAAGTCTGGACATCTGAAACGTGGTAAGACTAGTCTTTGGAACTTGCCCACTCCATCTGAGTGGATCACCGGCACTTTGGCTTTGACTTGACTTGAATTGCTTGATACTTTGGATTTGGTTTTGACCTGGCTTGGATTTCTGGATACTCTGATTTTGGTTTTGATTCTGGTTTGGTGTAAACTAAAACAGTGTGTGTGTGTGACCTTTTTACGTGTTCTTTGTTCTGTGGTGTGCATGTGGTGTGAGTGTGGTGTTTCGTCTCATGGAAACATGGGTCAGACACAAAGCCCACTCCGCTAGGAACTATGTTGCAAAATTTCAAGGAAGGATTTAGTGGAGATGCGGTTACTATGACACCAGGAAAACTTAGAACTTCGTGTGAAATCGATTGGCCAACATTAGAAGTGGGTTGGCCATCAGAAGGAAGTTTGGACAGGTCCCTTTGTTTCTAAAGTATGGCACAAGGTAACTGGTAAGGCAGGATACTCAGACCAGTTCCCATACATAGATACTTGGTTACAGCTGGTGCTAGACCCCCCACGGTGGCTAAGAGGGCAGGCAGCAGCTGTCCTAGTAGCAAAGGGACAGATAGCCAAGGAAGGATCCCGCTCCACCTGCCAAAGGAAATCAACTCCTGAAGCTCTGTTTGACCCAGCATCAGAAGATCCATTGCAGGAGATGGCACCAGTGATCCCAGTGGTGCCCTCCCCTTACCAGGGAGAGAGAGGCTCCCCACTCTTGAGCCCACAGTGCTTGACCCTCCGCAAGACATACATATCCCTAGGCCACCCAGAGTAGACAAGAGAGGAGGTGAAGACTTGGCAGAAACCCCTCCCTTGGCAGCTCGTTTACTACCCAAAACTGGGATACAAATGCCCCTGAAAGAGCAGCGGTATACTGGGATAGATGAGGACGGTCACATGGTGGAGAGGCATCTTTTTGTGTACCAGCCCTTCACCTCCGCCGACCTTCTCAACTGGTACCCTGTCCTATACTGAAAAGTCATAAGCTCTAATTGATTTGCTCCAAACTATTATTCAGACCCACAACCCCACCTGGGCTGATTGCTACCAGTTGCTCATGCTCCTCTTTAACACAGATGAAAGGCGGAGAGTGCTCCAAGCAGCAACTAAGTGGCTGATTATCAAAACCCTTAAGAGTATGTAAAGACCTAGTTACCAGGAACCAACTGACCCCAGTGGGACCCAAATGAAAGAGAGGATGTGGAAAGGCTAAACCGATACAGGGAAGCTCTCTTGGAAGGATTAAAGAGGGGAGCCCAGAAGGCCACAAACGTTAACAAAGTCTCTGAGGTCATTCAGGGAATAGAAGAAAATCCAGCACAATTCTACTAGAGACTGTGTGAGGCCCATCGTATGTATACTCCCTTTGATCCCGGTAGCCCTGAAAATCAGCACATGATTAACATGGCTTTAGTTAGTCAAAGCGCAGAAGACATTAGAGGAAAATGGCAGAAACAGGCTGGGTTTGCAGGGATGAGTACATCACAGTTATTAGAAATAGCTAACCAGGTGTTAGTAAACAGGGATGCAGTAAGCCGTAAGGAAAACTGCAAAGAGGATGAATGTCAGGCCCGGCGAAACGCTGACCTGTTAGCTACAGCAATCAGAGGGGTCCCCTCAAAGAGGCAACGGAAGGGGGGGCCTGGGAAAGAAACTCAGCCTGGCTGTCAGAGTTTGCAGCATAACCGGTGTGCTTATTGTAAAGAAATAGGACATTGGAAGAACATATGCCCTCAGCTAAAAGGAAAACAAGGTGACTCAGAGCAGGAGGCCCCAGACAAGGAGGAAGGGGCCCTGCTCAACCTGGCAGAAGGGTTATTGGACTGAGGGGGACCAGGCTCAAGTGCCCCCAAAGAGCCTATGGTCAGAATGACAGTCGAGGGTAAAGACATTGATTTTCTTATTGATACTGGTGCTGAACATTTGGTAGTAACTGCCCCATTCACCCCGTTTTCCAAAAAGACTATTGACAATCAGAGCCACAGGGGTTTCAGCAAAGCAAGCTTGCTGCTTGCACCGGACTTGTACTGTAGGAGGACATAAAGTGATTCATCAGTTTTTGTACATGCCTGACTGTCCCTTGCCCTTGTTGGGAAGGGACTTGCTTAACAAGCTGAGAGCCACCATCTCTTTTACAGAACACGGCTATTTGTTGCTAAAGTTACCTGGAACAGGAGTCATTATGACCCTTACGGTCCCCCGAGAGGAGGAATGGAGACTTTTCTTAACTGAGCCAGGCCAAGATACAAGACCAGCTCTAGCTATGCAGTGGCCAAAAATGTGGTCACAAGACAACCCTCCAGGGCTGGCAGTCAACCAAGCCCCTGTACTTATGGAATTTAAGCCTGGGGCCCAGCCAGTTAGGCAAAAATAGTACCCGGTCCCAAGAGAAGCTCTTGAAGGTATCCAGGTCCATCTCAAGCACCTAAGAACCTTTGGAATTATAATTCCTTGTCAGTCTCCATGGAACACTCCCCTCCTGCCTGTTCCCAAGCCAGGGACCAAGGACTACAGGCCAGTACAGGATTTGTATTTAGTTAATCAAGCTACAGTGACTTCACATCCAACAGTACCTAACCCGTACACATTGTTGGGGTTGCTGCCAGCTGAGGACAGCTGGTTCACCTGCTTGGGCCTGAAAGATGCTTTCTTTAGCATCAGATTAGCCCTTGAGAGTGAGAAACTGTTTGCCTTTCAGTGGGAAGATCCAGAGTCAGGTGTCACTGACTCAGTACACTTGGACCCAGCTGCCCCAAGGGTTCAAGAACTCCCCCACCATCTTTGGGGAGGCATTGGCTCGAGGCCTCCAGAAGTTTCCCACCAGAGACCTAGGCTGCATGTTGCGCCAGTACGTTGATGACCTTCTGCGGGGACACCCCACGGCAGCCGGGTGCGCCAAGGAAACAGATGCCCTACTCCAGCACGTGGAAGACTGTGGGTATCAGGTGTCCAAGAAAAAAGCTCAGATCTGCCGACAGCAGGTACATTACTTGGGATTTACTATCTGGCAGGGGGAGCGCAGCCTGGGATCAGAAAGAAAACAGGTCATTTGCAATCTACCCGAGCCTAAGACCAGAAGGCAGGTGAGAGAATTCTTAGGAGCTGTAAGGTTTTGCAGAGTGTGGATCCCAAACTTGCAGTATTAGCCAAGCCTTCATATGAGGTCACAAAGAGGGGGGACTGGGAAACTTTTGAATGGGGATCCCAACAACAGCAAGCCTTTCATGAGTTAAAGGAAAAACTTATGTCAGCCCCAGCCCTGGGGCTACCCAATCTGACAAAGCCTTTTACATTGTGTCAGAGAGAGAAAAGATGGCAGTTGGAGTTTTAACCCAAACTGTGGGGCCCTGGCCGAGGCCGGTGGCCTACCTCACCAAACAACTAGATGGGGTTTCTAAAGGATGGGCCCCATGTTTGAGGGCCTTGGCAGCAACTGCCCTGCTAGTACAAGAAGCAGATAAACTGACTCTTGGGCAAAACTTGAACATAAACACCCCCTATGCTGTGGTGACTTTAATGAATACTAAAGGACATCATTGGCTAACAAATGCTAGACTCATCAAGTATCAAAGTTTGCTCTGTGAAAATCCCCGTATAACTATTGAAATTTGTAACACCCTGAACCCTGCCACCTTACTCCCGGTATCAAGAGAGCCCTGTCGAGCATGACTGTGTAGAAGTGTTGGACTCAGTTTATTCTAGCAGACCTGACCTCCGGGACCAGCCTTGGGCATCAGTAGACTGGAAACTATACATGGATGGGAGCAGCTTTGTCAACCCACAAGGAGAGAGATGTGCAGGGTATGCAGTGGTAACCCTGGACACTGTTGTTGAAGCCAGATGGTTGCCCCAGGGCACTTCAGCTCAGAAAGCTGAACTCATTGCTTTAATTCGGGCCTTAGAACTCAGTGAAGGTAAGACTGTAAACATTTACACTGATTCTCAGTATGTCTTTTTAACCCTTCAAGTGCATGGAGCATTATATAAAGAAAAGGGCCTATTGAACTGTGGGGGAAAGGACATAAAATATCAACAAGAAATCTTGCAATTATTAGAAGCAGTATGGAAACCCCACAAGGTGGCAGTTATTTATTGCAGAGGACACCAGTGAGCTTCCACCTTGGTGGGTTTGGGGAATTCCCGCGCTGAATCAGAGGCTCAAAAAGCAGCATCTGCCCCCTTCCGGGCATCAGTCACAGCCCCTCTGCTCCCTCAAGCACCTGATCTTGTACCTACTTATTCTAAAGAAGAAAAGGACTTTCTCCAGGCAGAGGGAGGGCAAGTGATGGAGGAAAGACGGGTTTGGTTACCAGATGGGAGAGTAGCTGTGCCACAGCTGCTAGGAGCTGCAGTTGTACTGGCTGTGCACGAAACCACCCATGTAGGTCAGGAGTCACTTGAAAAGTTGTTAGGCCAACATTTCTGCATCTTGCATTTGTCAGCCCTTGCCAAAATGGTGACGCAGCAGTGTGTTACCTGCCGACAGCACAATGCAGGCAAGATCCAGCCATTCCGTCCGGCATACAAGCTTATGGAGGAACCCCCTTTGAAGATCGCCAGGTGGAATTCACAGAGATGCCAAAGTGTGGAGGTAACAAGTATTTACTAGTTCTTGTGTGTATCTACTCTGGGTGTGTGGAGGCTTATCCAACATGAACTGAGAAAGCTCATGAAGTAACCCATGTGCTTCTTTGAGATCTTATTCCTAAATTTGGACTCCCCTTATGGATCAGCTCAGATAACAGGCCACCATTTGTGGTTGACTTGGTACAGAAGATGGCAAAGGTATTGGGGATCACATGGAAACTGCATGCCACCTACTGGCCTCAAAGTTCCAGAAAGGTGGAACGGATGAATCGGACTATCAAAAGTAGTTTAGGGAAAGTGTGTCAGGAAACAAGATTAAAATGGATACAGGCTCTCCCTATGGTATTATTTAAAATTAGACGTACCCCTTCTAAAAGAACACGATATTCCCCTTGTGAAATATTATATCATAGGTCCCCTTCCATACTGTGGGGACTTCTAGGCACTCCCTGAGAGTTAGGTGAAGTTGAGTTACAGCGACAGCTACAGGCTTTAGGAAAAATTACACACACAATCTCAGCCTGGGTAAATGAGAGACGCCCTGTTAGCTTTTTCTCCCCAGTTCACCCTTTCTCCCCAGGTGATCGAGTATGGATCAAGGACTGGAACATAGCCTCTTTGTGCCCACAGTGGAAAGGACCCCAGACTGTCGTCCTGGCCACTCCCACTGCTATGAAGGTAGAGGGAATCCCAGCCTGGATCCACCACAGCTGTGTAAAACCTGCAGCACCTGAAACCTGGGAGGCAAGACCAAAGCTGGACAACCATTGCAGAGTGACTCTGAAGTAGATGATAAGCCCTGCTCCAGTCACACCCAGAAGCTGACTGGTCCACGCATGGCCGAAGCGTGAGGAAGTTCATCATGGGATTCATTTTTCTTAAATTTTGGACTTGTACAGTAAGGACTTCAACTGACCTTCCTCAGACTGAGATAGGGCAAAAAGTTGAAAGTCTTTTTGTTTAAAAGGGACTTGTGTGTATAATGCCACCCAGTGCAAGGTATGCAGCCCAGGAAGTGACCAGACTGATGTGTGCTATAACCCATTAGAACTACTTGATCCCCATTGGAAAACAGGAGAGTATGTAACTCTAGAAGTCAATGGAACTGGACTGGCAGGAAGACCTGGGTAGTGAAGATGAGAGTGAGAACTCCCACTAGTGAGTGAGGTTCTCAAAGGGGGGAATGAGGAGAGAAACCATTTCTCTTACTGTCTCCTGTCTCTGAAGAGGAGAAGGAAGGAAAAGTTGAAAAACAACAGGAATTAAGTTAGTGGCAAGACCAGCTAGTGCCGCTGATGACCAGGCCTGAGGTTAAAAGATTAACCCCCTACTCTTTCCACATGTGCTTTCAATCTATCACGACCCTTTCATGTGGAACTCCTTGGAGTTGTAAGCCCTTAAAAGGGCCAGGAACTCTGTCTTCAGGGAGCTCGGCTCTTAAGAGCATCTGCCGATGCTCCTGGCCAAATAGAAACCTCTTCTTTCTTTAATCCGGTGTCTGAGGAGTTTTGTCTGTGGCTCATCCTGCTACAGCAAGAACATGTTCCCCAACATGGTCACTGCTCAGAATACCAAGGGAATTCAACAGAAGAATTTCTAGGCTTTTCAAAACCTTTTCTCTTCTCTGGGCTCTTGTTTTTCTGTCTTACTCTTCAACCATATGGCAAAAAGGAACAAAGGATTATTGGGCATGTCAATGTGATGGTGGGTTTATAGCTTCTGACTAAAGAAATCCTGAGCAAGACAATTCATTTTCGCTATTCCCTTCCTGTAACTCATCTCGGGCTGACACATCCACCTTAGGTGGTACTGAGACCCAGGGAGTGGAAATGGAAAGTATAATATGTTTATTTTAGTGTGACCACGCAAAACATGTTTTTAAAAGGAGAAAAGTACAGAATGGCGAGAATTGTGAAAAACAGATGAACGTGTATGCTTTTGAACCCTGTGCAAGGCAAGGACACACTACCACTAAGCTACACCTCTCTCACTACAGAAACATCGTGAAGATCTTTTTTGATGCTTTAGCCATATTTCTGAGAGGTCTTCAAAAATATGGTAAGTTGGCCAGATAGAAAATCCACTGTCTCATATCTCAGTATTTCTTACCCCTAAACTATATCCCCTAAAGCTGCTAGGAGAAATGTAAGAGAATCACAGACTAAATCACACTGTTTCTGCTTCTAGAACATTTCATCCCATCAGTTTATTCTGAGGTTTTTCTCTCCAGCACACTGCCTGGGGGCATTTTCTCCCACAGCCAACAGGTAAGATGTCCAGATGGAACTTTCTCTGGGGTCTTCAACCTGTCTGTGTCCATTTCTTCTCTTTCATCTGCTTACAAA
>NW_012115566.1:1301039-1306336 GCF_000951035.1 Colobus angolensis palliatus | reverse complement strand
ATCACCTTCTGTATGAGAGAGAAATGCAGAGACCAACACAATTCACCTTGACAGACAGAAAATTTTAAAGTTGGGGAATATCATGGACCACTTCTTACTGGTGTCCCGGGGAAGAAAACAAAACCTGGAGGTACTGGGGATCGAACCCAGGGCCTCGTGCATGCTAAGCACGCGCTCTACCACTGAGCTATACCCCCTTGAGGGTGCGCCTGTTTCAGGAAACACTTTGGTGACCGCCAATATCTGAGTCTGCCCTCTGTGTCAGGATAATCATTGTATGTTTCCAACTCCACTGTTAATTCCCTACATATGGATCCACCGGCATTCGGGATGTACACCTTGAACTGAAAGATTTAACACTTTTCGGCCAAAGAGGGAACTTGCACTTTATCAGTTTTCCAACCCAGGACCTGTCTACTTTTATCCAAATGGGAAGAGATAAAAACTTCTCAACATTGCAAACGGTGCTATGTGCTACAGGAGGTGGTGCCTACAAGTCTGAAAAAGATTTTCGCACAATTGGAAACCTCCACTCGGATGAACTTGACTGTCTTACAAAGCGTTTGCTGTGTATAGAATCTGTCAGTTTCAATGGACAAGCATAATGCAATTATTTAGCTAATGCTCAGAACCTCAGCGACCCCAAAAGATGCCTTCTAACCTGGATGATCCCTATCCGCTGCTTGTAGTGAACATTGGCTCAGGAGTCAGTATTTTAGCAGTCCATTCCAAAGACAACTACAAACGAGTGACTGGGACAAGCCTTGGAGAGGGTACCTTTCTGGGTTTATGCAGTTTATTGTATGGCTGTGAAAGTTTTGAAGAGGCTCTTGAAATGGCATCCAAAGATGACAACACACAAGCTGACAAGCTGTCCCATGATATTTATGGAGGAGATCATGAAAGATTTGGTTTGCCAGGTTGGACTGTAACATCTAGTTTTAGGAATATGTTTTATAAGGAGAAGAGAGAATCTGTTAGTAAAGAAGATCTGGCAAGAGCTACTTTAGTTACTATCACCAATAGCTTTGGTTCTGTGGCACGAATGTGTGCTGTTAATGAGGAAACAAACAGAGTTGTCTTTGTTGGAAACGTTTTACATGTCAATACTCTCTCAATGAAACTTTTGGCATATGCACTGGGTTTCTGGTCAAAAGGTCAACTGAAAGCATTGTTTCTAGAACGTGAGGGATACTTTGGAGCAGTTAGTGCACTTCTTGGGCTGACAAATTTCAGCTAAAGCACTAGGTCTCTCTCTCTGCTAATAAATGTCATCCGAGAGGAACTGAAACCAGGGACATTATTACTGCATTGTTTGTCACGGGGAATGAAAGGATAAAAGAGTAGCATAAGCTGCTGAATATTGCCATATTAAAGGAGAGAATTTAGTAACATGAAAAAAATAATAATAATTTTTAAAAGACAATAACGTATAATTTCTAACAAAAAAGAAATACTTAGATGTAAATCTAACAAAACCTGAATAATGCTGAAAAAGACACAATGCAATGAAAGGTGGGTGTCGTGCCTCCAGCCTGTAATCCCAGCACTTTGGAAGGCCAAGGCAGTTGAATCACCTGAGGTCAGGAGTTCAAGACCAGCCTGGCCAACATGGCGAAACCCCATCTCTACAGAAATACAAAACTTAGCCAGGCATGATGGCAGATGCCTGTAATCCCAGCTACTCAGGAGGCTGAGGTGGGAGAATCACTTGAACCCAGGAAGCAGAGGTTGCAGTGAGCCGAATCATGCCATTGCACTCCAGCCTGGGCTGTAGAGCAAGACTCCGTTAAAAAAAAAGAAGTGTACACAATGTAATGTACACAATGCTGATGAAATAAGTTTTAAAAAACCAAAAATACAACAACAACAACAACAACAACAAAAACTAAATAAATGGAGAGATGTACAGGGTTAACAGTTTGCAAAACTCAACATGGTAAAGATGGCAGTTCTTCTCAAATTGACATATAGGTTTAATGAAATTCTTATCAAAATCCAAGCAAGATTTTTATTAATATAGACACGATTATTCTAAAATGTATATAGGAAGTTAAAGGAATTAGAATAGCTAAAATAATCACTAAGAATAAAAATATAAGGGGAAGAAATAGTCAACTTGATTTCAAGACTATTGTATTACATTGTTGTATTTTTATATTATTGTATAAGAAAGGGAGGAAGCAAGTCCCGGGCCCTGGCTCATGCCTGCAGCCTCAACAACACTTTGGAAGACTGAGGCGGGAGGATTGCTTGAGCCCAGGAGTCGCAGATCAGCCTGAGCAACAAAGGATGATCCTGCCAATACCAAAAAAAAAAAAAAAGCTGGTCATAGTGGTCTTGTGCCTGTGGTTCCAGATACTCAGGGAGACTGAGGTGGGAGGGTCACTGGGGTCCTAGAGGTTAAGACTGCAGTGAGCAATGATACTACCACTGCACTCCAGCCTGGATGACAAAACAAGACTCTGTCTCAAAAAAAAAAAAAAAAAAAAAAAAGATGATGAGCCACAGTCTAGGAGAAGATATTTCAATACTTATGTTTTACTAAGGATCTTTATCTGGAATATGTTAAACACTTCTACAAAGTATTAAGAAAAAGACTAAAACTTCAATAAGAAAGAGCAATTAGTAAGAAATTAATATGAATTAATAAGAAATTAATATGCACTTCACAAAAAATCGCTATTGAGTGATATAAAATATGCTCAACATCTTTTGCTAAAAAGGAAATGCAAATTAAAAACACAACAAAGCTGAGCATGGTGGCTCATGCTTATACTCCCAGCACTTTGGGAGGTCGAGGCGGATGTATTTCCTGAGGTCGGGAGTTCAAGATCAGCCTGGCCAACATGGCAAAACCCAGTTTCTACTACAAATACAAAAATTTAGACTGCCACGTGCCCCGGTAGTCCCAGCTACTGGGGGAGGCTGAGGCATGAGAATCTCTTGTTCCTGGGAAGCAAAGGCTACAGAGAGCTGTAATTGTACCACTGCACTCCAGCCTGGGCAGCAGAGCAAGACACCATCAAAAACACACACACACACACACACACAAAATAATACTGCTCTTCATCAGAATCATTTAACGTAAAAAGTGGATAATATCAAGTGTTGCTGAGTATGTGAAGCAATTGGAACATGCAAACATGGCTGATGAGACTGTAAACTGCTATATCTACACTGGGAAACTATCAACTAAATATCAACTAAAACTAAATATATATATAAAACCTGTGACCCAAAACTAGACAGTTACATTTATGCCCAAGAGAAGTGCATGAGCATTTCCCTTGAAGGACATGTATCAGAATGTTTACAGCAGCAGTAAACATTTCAACCAAAAACTAGGGGTGCTGCAAATGTACTTGGACAGTAAAATGAATAAATCATGGTGTACAGTATTCAGACAATGGAATACTCTAGAGCAATAAAAAATAACTACTGTTACTAGTGACAATATATTGACAATGAATCTAATTTTTTTTTTTTACAGAAATTGAGTAAAAGAATCCATACTCAGATGAGTACAGATTTGCTATGGTTTGAAAGTGTCCCCTCCAAAGCTTAGGTGTCACCATGTGATAATTATCAAGAGATAGGGCCTTTAAGAAGATTAAGCCATGAGGGTTCCTTCCGCATGAATAATATTAGGTACCCTTATAATAAGACTTGACAAAGGAAGTTCATCTCTCTATTGCCCTCAGTTTTCTGCCATGTGAGGACACAACAAAAAGGCCGTCACCAGACAGCAGAGCCAGTGCCTTGATCGTGGACTTCCCAGCCTCCAGAACTGTGAGAAAATAAGTTTCTGGGCCCGGCACAGTGGCTCTTTCCTGTAATCGCAGCATTTTGGAAGGCCAAGGTGGATGGATCACCTGAGATCAGGAGTTCAAGATCACCCTGGCAAACATGGTGAAACCCCATCTCTACTAAAAATACAGAAAAATTAGCCTGGTGTGGTGGCACTCGCCTGTAATCCCAGCTACCCAGGGAGTTGAGACAGGAGAACTGCTTGAATCCAGAGGCGTAGGTTGCAGTGAGCCAAGATGGCTCCAGCGTGGGGAACAAGAGTGAAACTCTGCACTCCAGCCTGGGCAACAAAAGTGAAACTCTGTTGAAAGAAAAGAAAAGAAAAGAAAAGGAAGAGGGAGGGAAGGAGGAAAGGAAGGAAGGAAGTTTCTGTTCGTTACAAATTACCAGGAAGGAAGGAAGGAAGGAAATAAGTTTCTGTTGGTTACAAATTACCAGTCTTGAGTGATTTTGTAGCAGCCCAAAATACGATGATATTATATGATCCCACTTATATTATTTAAAACATAAGGAAAATAATCTATGGAGGTGGAGGTCAGAGAGTTAGGATAATTGAAATGAGGCAAAAGGCAGCTGTTGGTTGCTGAAAAATTCAGTATCTTGGTCTGAGTTTTGGTTATATATATAATAAGCCATAAGCTGAATAGGTTTCATGCGTTTTATTTTATATAAATGAAGGCTTAAATTTAAATACAAGAAAAAAAAAAGAAGGTTCTCCTAGATACTTCCTATCCTCCAGCACATTCTCTCTCTTTCTTAGGGTTGTTTTGTTTTGAGACGGAGTCTCGCTCTGTCGCATCCTCAAGATTATTGGGACTTCGATGGACGGGATGGTAGAGTGAGTCTAAGCGCTACATTCCTCCGTCGCTTCCTCTGGATATGAGGGAAGAGAGGTACTTTTTTTGTCTCTAGGGAGGTAGGCTCGACGAGGAAGAGGACCTGGTTCGTTTCGGCCAGGCTATCACGGCTTCAAGAGCGACTCTCCGCTATTTCCGTCCCTCAACGGATCGGCTGAGCTCTTTGGAGGAGGAAGGGATGTTGGATTTTGGTTTGCGCTTCAGGAACCGCCGATACTGTAGCTTCTGAGGAAGCTGCAGGGATTTCCTTATTTCCTGCGTGCCTGTGTTTAAAGTTAGAAGCGGAATCTGCTGGCAGCTTCGAAACTGAGCATGACGGTGGCAACATCTAATTTTACTAGTTTTTGCTTGAAATGCAAAAGATGAAAAAGCAAGTTCCCGTTTGTTTGCTCCACATATTTCTCTTAGAATGAAGCCGATTGAAAGTTAACTTCACCCTGAAGAAACTCCTTCTGGCGTTTGCAACGATCTCCTATGTTTTTCTTTTTCTTTTTCTTTTGAGACGGAGTCTTGCTCTGTCGCCCAGGCTGGAGTGCGGTGGCCGGATCTCGGCTCACTGCAAGCTCCGCCTCCCGGGTTTACGCCATTCTCCTGCCTCAGTCTCCCGAGTAGCTGGGACTACAGGCGCCT
>NW_012115566.1:1271163-1297184 GCF_000951035.1 Colobus angolensis palliatus | reverse complement strand
GCAACCCCTGCCTCCTGGGTTTAAGCAATTCTCCTGCCTCAGCCTCCCAAGTAGCTGTGATTACATGCATGTGACACCATGCCCAGCTAATTTTTTGTATTTAGTAGAGATAGGGTTTTACCTTGTTGGTCAGGCTAGTCTCAAACTCCTGACCTCAGTTGACCAACCTGCCTCTGCCTCCCAAAGTGCTGGGATTACAGGCGTGCACCATCGCACCCGGCCTGTTTTTACTTTTTATTTGATCAAGAAATGAGAGAAAAAGAAAGAAGAAAAGAAGAGAAAGAGAGAGAAGGGAAGAAAGAAAGAGAAGGGATAAGATAGAAGAAATGAAAGAAAGAAAATTGGAAGAGTTGAATCAGAGTTCTTTGAGGAGTGGGTTTGAGGAGTGAGTCAGAGAAAAGTAAAAAATGAAAGTACACAGAGTTGAACCCAGGGCCTCAAAAATGCAAAACACAAGCTCATCTATCACTGTCATATAAACACAAATCCAAGCTAAAATAAGAAGAGATAATCTTCAAAAGAAAGACTATTGCAATAGGAGAGCACTCAGCAATCTAAGCATCTGAAAATCAAACAGAAAACGCTTTTCTTTTTCCTTTTCTTTTTTCTTTCTTTCTTTTTTTTTCTTTTTGAGATGAAGTTTTGCTCTGTCACCCAGGCTGGAGTGCAATGGCACAATCTTGGCTCACTGCAACCTCCACCTCCTGAGTTCAAGCGATTCTCCTGCCTCAGCCTCCTGAGTAGCTGGGATTACAGGTGCAACACCACGCCTGGCTAATTTTTGTATTTTTAGTAGAGAAATACAAAATTTTGCCTAGCCCTCCCTACCTATAAAAGAAAAGCATAGGCTGGCATGGTGGGATCACCCCTGTAATCCCAGCACTTTGGGAGGCTGAGGTGGGCAGATCACTTGAGGTCAGGAGTTTGAGACCAGCCTGACCAACATGTCAGAACCCCGTCTCTACGAAAAATACAAAAATTAGCTGGGCATGGTGGCAGGCACCTGTGATTCCAAATACTCAGGAGACTGAGGCAGGAGAACCACTTGAACCTGGGAGGTGGAGGTTGCAGTGAGCCAAGATCTCACCACTGCACTCCAGCCTGGGTGACAGAGAAAGACTTCCTCTCAAAAAAACAAAACAAAAACAAACAAAAAAGAGATGGTAAATCCAACCCCACCCCTGACATAATGCAACTACAAACCTCACTGGCTTTCCCACGTGGTTTAAGTTTTTGATTGAGAATAGGCAAGGAACCCCAGGAACAAATCTTGCCCCTCAGCTGGTGCCTAATCCTGGGACCTCCTTCTTAAACCTCTAGAGCAGTGCTTCTCAAACTTTAACATCAGAGTCACTTGAGGGCTTATTCAAACACAGGAGACTGAGCCCACACTCAGCAGTTCTGATTCAATAGACCTGAGGTTGGCCCTGGAATTTAGCATTCTGCTTGCAGCACCCTAATTCACCACCCCTTGCTCTCCCATGCAGTGTCCACTGTGACTGGCATGCCACTGTTTGCCTGGAGAGAACCAATGGATGCCAGGAAATTAAAAAAGAAAAAGTATGAAACAAAAAGAAAATACATGGCATGTGTGTATTACCTTCCTCCGAAAAATGTATCTCAAAACAAACACATGATTGGCCTGGGGTCACACACACAGCCAGTCCTCAGCTAAACAGGTTTCACTAGACAGTATTCCTCCTGGATGCTAGTTATAGATATTTTCACTGGACAAAAGAATCAAGAAGTAAAGACATGCCAGCCTGATAGAGTGTTAGGCTGGTGGACTGGGAACAAACATTGTAGTTTCTTGCCTCTCAAAGACACTTTAATTCAACAATAAATAAATATGTACAGAGAGAACAGCAGTTTTGAAACTGTACACCATTGGAAACCCTTAACAGGTACCATGAATGCATAAAATTTCTTGGGAGTTCCCTTTTCAAAAAAAAGCAGTTGTAATCAGATGGATCGAGAAAGAACATGAAATGTTTTTTTTTTCCACCAGAGGAAGTGCCCAATATGATCGCGATCTACTTACCTTTTACTCTGCAGATATTTTCCATTGTGACAGAAAATCTTTTCCTGTTTTTTCATATGGGCCTCCGTTTGCTGTTACCAGAAGTTCCCAGGCAATATTGCAGTGACTGAGGAAATACAGGAATATGAATATGAATCAGTCTCATGGAATATCAGTACGAATGTTGATCCATATTGGTTTCTGTTTTTCGCTTGTTGAAGGCCTCTAATTCCCCGACAGTCTTTGTTCGGTCGTCCAGCGTCCTTCCACTCCTGTCTCAAGCGGCTAGAGAGCCACAGCAGTCCTTGTCTCAGTATTGGATCGCACTTGTGTCCCTGTGCAGGTCGACAGGGAGAGACTGGTGGAGAAATCAGCGGACAGATGCTTTCGCTCTGTTCTTTGGCCCAGAAAACAAACAAAAACATATTCACCCCCTTTTCATCTTTGCGTCTCTTTAATCACAGTACAAAATGGAAAGCCGGGTGCGGTGGCTTATGCCTGTAATTCCAGCACTTTGGGAGGCCAAGGCGGGTGGATCACGAGGTCAGCTGTTCGAGACCAGCCCGACCAACATGGCGAAACCCCGTCTCTACTAAAAATACAAAAAAATTAGCTGGGCGTGGTGGCGGGTGCCTGTAATCCCAGCTGCTTGGGAGGCTGAGGCAGGAGAATCGCTTGAAACCGGAAGACGGAGGTTGCAGTGGGCCGAGATTGTGCCACTGCACTCTAACCTGGGCAACGGGAGCAAAACTCTGTAAAAAAAAAAAAAAAAAAAAAACCCAAAACGAAACAAAACAAAATGGGAGCCAATGCGAGCCGCCTGTGAATGTGCAGGCTTTTGTTTGGGTTCAAGAGACCCTTGTTGCTATCCCGTTCTTCTTTCCTCCTCGTTACTTTTTTGTCTTCCTTCTGCTGTCGCAATCGCCTTACGTGATGTTGAGGCTCACAGCATAGAGGTTGGAGATAGTTCAAGGTAATGCATTGGAGTACATTGTTACTCTCTATATGTGCAGAAATAGGATAGAAAAATGTGAGGAGGCAGAAGACTGTTCCTTGAGAACTAACAGAGTGAAACCATAACTTGGAGGTGTCGGGGATCGAACCCGAGGCCTCATACATGCAAAGCATGCGCTCTACCACTGAGCTACACCCCCTTGCTAAAAAGACCTGTTTGTAATAATTTCCAGGAGGTGACTTTCATATCCTGACACTCTCCCTGAGTATGCTGGTAGTAGTGGTCAGTACTATAGAGCGTGGAGAGCTACTCTGAGCAGGAGATATTTGGTACTAATGGGGGGTACAGATTCTTTAGAATACTGTGTAGGGCTTGAAACGAAAAACAAAAGATAGAAAAGTGTCAGATAATAACCACAAGAAGTTTCCATTGTGGCTTCAAGACATTGAGTTCTTCGGGTCTCCTTCTATTATGCTTGGCAAGAATCAAGTTCTAGTTTTCGTTTCTTTTGATTTCTTCCAGATATGACAGAAAGCCATTGAAATTCAGCCTTTCCCTGTCTAAAACGCTTCATATTTGTTGTTTACTCAGTCGGAATATCAAAGGTAAGATTTGAAGGGGGAAAGTCATAATCAGAAGAAAACCTGAGAGCGAGACACTCAGCATGTTTTCATAAGGGTCCCTAGCTGGCGTGGTGTCTTACGCCTGTACTCACAGCTACTCCAGAGGTCGAGGCGGGAGGATGGCTTGAGCTCAGGAGTTGGTGGTTGTAGGGAGCTATGATTGCGCCACTACCCTCGAGCCCGGGCTACGAAGTGAGAAAGGCAAGCAAGCAAGCAAGAGAAAGTGGGAGTGAGGGAGTAAGGGGGGGCCAGAAAAGAGGGAAGGAAGGAAGGAAGGAAGGAAGGAAGGAAGGAAGGAAGGAAGGAAGGAAGGAAGGAAGGAAGGAAGGAAGGAAGGAGAAAGACAGAGGTAGAGAAGGAAGGAAGGAAAGGAGAGGGAGAGAGAGAAAAGGAGACAGGAGGTGAGGGGAGGGGAGGGAATTCATAAGGCATAAATGAAAAACAGCTTTGGGGGTGGAGAGGAGGGTTGAATTATGAGAGGAACACGAAAGATAAATAGAAATAGGATTGAAGAGTAGTTCAGAAAAACAAACATGCTATTGCCAAAGACAAGCAGGTGCAGAAAGGGAGAGGTTTTAACAACTCTTTTAGGAATGGGAGAAAGATTGAAAGATGGAGAAGATGAGTTAGTCTGGCTCATGCTAAATTTAAAATATCTGTGGGGCACACTTGTGAGGATATTACACAGAGAACTCAGGCAATTAACTCCATCTCCAGCCTGGGATTTGTAAGCGTTAGTAGTAGTAGACACATTATGTGGAGGTGAATAAAGACTAAAAAGTGTACTTTGAGATATGGGAATTACAAACCTATTCGTGATATTTGTAGGCAACAAACAAGTTTGCTCCTAAATAGTTCTCGAATCTTGGGACTTATCATGGTGAGACTGGGTTCTTTGAACTATATAAGAAGATGAGAAGAAAACCCATTTCCAGGAACGAAATTTCTAGTGACTGTTAACTCTTTCTCATTCTGGTTTGCCCATATATGAACCTTTGCCAATGTTAATAGAATAGCATTGATCCATTTTAAAATTGGCAGATCGCAAGTTGTACGCCAGACTTGGCTTTTCAGTTGACTGATGGGATTTCTAGAATGAAAATAGGAAACACTGAGTAACAGATTTCACTGAATGAGAGACTAGAGAAGTGTTACACACAAAATTGGTGTGTATTCATGTGTGTGTGTCTGCCTGTCTGTGTCTGTGTGTGTGTGCATGTAAATACTGGGGAGGATTATCTTGACTCTTTGATGCCGTAAAAGTAATATTAGGACAGTTTGCAGAAACTCTCCTTCATTCTTATGTCATGTCACACCCAGAGAAACCAGGTTATCTATCAGATTCTTGGGAATTCATAATAAGAAGGTATACTTTTTTGTTTGCCACATAAAAGGGGAGGATTTGAAATGATTAAATCTCCATATCTATCTTCAGACTATCTACCAACAACATGATGGAAACACTTTTTTTTTTTTTTTTTGCGTATAATCTGTAGGATGAGCTCTTTTAACACAGCATTCTTCTGAGAAATTAAACATTTAATTTTGAAGACAGAACACCCTCATGTCATACATACTCAGTTTTGAAAACCTAAAAATATATAAAGTATCTGTGTAAATCTGCACTGTCCAATATGGTTACCATTAGCCACATTGGCTATTGAATGCATGAAATTGCCCAGCCCGAGGTAAGATGTGTTGTAAGTATAAAATATATACCGGATTTCAAAGATGCAATATCATTTTTAATATAAAATAACTCACTTATAATTTTAAGATGGATTACTTAAAATAATGTTTTTGTTATACAAGGCGATTTACATATATTATTAAAACTGGACATAAAAGACGGAAAGAGTAAACACCGGGGACTACTAGGGAGTAGCCGGGAAGGGGAAAGGCTTGAAAAGCTAGCTATTGGATACTATGCTCACTACCCGGGTGATGGGATTAATCCCACCCCAAACCCAGCATCATGCAATATACCCATGTAACAATCTTGCACATGTACCCCATGAATCTAAAATAAAAGTTGAAATTATTTTAAAAATGATATAGAGGCCGGGCACAGTGGCTCATGCCTGTAATCCCAGCACTTTAAGAGACCGAGGCGGGCGGATCATCTGAGATCAGGAGTTCAAGACCAGCCTAACCAACATGGAGAAACCTCGTCTCTACTAAAAATACAAAATTAAGGCCAGGCGAGGTGGCTCAGGCCTGTAATCTCAGCACTTTGGGAGGCTGAGGAGGGCGGATCACGAGGTCAGGAGATCGAAACCATTCTGGCTAACACGATGAAACCCTGTCTCTACTAAAAAATACAAAAAAGTGGCCGGGCTTGGTGGCAGGCGCCTGTAGTCCCAGCTACTCGAGAGGCTGAGGCAGGAGAATGGCGTGAACCCGGGAGGCAGAGCTTGCAGAGCGCGCCACTGCACCCCAGCCTGGATGACAGAGCGAGACTCCGTCTCAAAAAACAAAACAAAACAAAGCAAACAAAAAAATTGGCCGGGGTGGTAGCATATGCCTGTAATCCCAGCTACTCGGAAAGCTGAGGCAGGAGAATCCCTTGAACCCAGGAGGCGGACGTTGCGATGAGCCGAGATCGCACCACTGCACTCCAGCCTGGGCAACAAGAGCGAAACTGCGTCTCAAAAAAAAAAAAAAAAAAAAGATATAGAATAAATATTGCCTGTTTTTTTTTAATGTGACTACTAGAAAATGTAAAACTACAAAAGTGGCTCACATTTATGACTTGCATTTTTTTTTAATTATTTTTATCCCAGAAGATAAAGTAGAAGACTTGTATTATCTTTTGTTGGACAGCATTGTCTAGAGATGATGTTATCTCTTTAAATCCGGTTCTGGGAGATTCCCAGAGCCAGAGAGCATGGAGCATGGTCTCCGAGTAATTAAGTTTCATGCTTCGAGTGTTCGCGACAGAATGCATTTCTATGCATAATCTCCTTAGATCTTTACAACATCCCATTTTACATAATTATTATTAGCCGCATTTTTAAGCTATTGAATAGGAGAAAAATCTTGCTGGGAATTACCCTAGAACTTCCATTTCAACAGAATGTAAAGGAATCATTACTGTGTTAGGCAAGAAAACATTCAGTACTACCATTTGTCTAATCAAATATTTCTTAATGAAATAAAACACAAGCTTCTGAGTTGAGAAAGCCTCAGTTATCTAAAGGATAAAGTATCTGACTCCCAGTTTCTGTGCAGTCAGTGTTCCCACCTTGAGGCTGCTTCTCATTTGGTACTAATTTTCCTTTTTCAACTTGCTGCAGTTCTGATGTTGAAGTACTGTAGATTATTGTCTCCTCACACAGTATGCAGGGGTAAGGGGGAAATAGCTCTGAAAATTAAACAACAATTTGAAAGAAAAAAAGAGGGCGAGGGGAAGACTGATTACCCCCAACACAGCATTTCAACAGAGAAGTTGAAGTGAAAAAGGGAAAATGGGGCACATGCACCTGAATCTTGATGACTTTGCTGCACATTTGCTTTCATTTTCAGTATTCCAGAACCCCTCATGAATGTCTGACAGAATAATTCATATAGAAGTACTTATTTTTGTTCTTTCCTGGATACCAACACAGAAATAAGTTAAGATTTGGAAATTGTAGACAAGGGTGCCAGTTGGAAGAAATGTCCTGTCAGTAAGAAAACTTAGACTATTCCTGTAATTAGGCCTGGTGTGGTGGCTCCAGCCTGTAATCCCAGCATGGTGGGAGGCAGAGGCTGGCCAGGATTTTGAGAAGAGCCAGGGCGAAAGAGCCAGGGCAACATGGTGAAACCCAGTCTCCACCAAAAAATTCCAAAAAAAAAAAAAAGCCAGGCTTGTTGTTGCATTTCTGTAGTCTCAGCTACTCAGGAGGCTGACGTGGGAGGATCACTTGAGTCCAGGGAGGCTGAGGCTGCAGTGAGCTGTGATCATATCACTGCACTACAGCATGGGTGACAGAGTGAGACCCTGCCTCAAACAAAACAAAACAAAACAAAACAAAAGTTATTTTTCCAGCAGTTTAACTGCAGAGCTATGGAGTTGACTCAAGGTACAAACCCAGGTTTTTCTAATTACAAAATGTTTCTTGAATATACCACCACCACATATATACACTCATACAGTATAATAGTTCTTCTTCTACAGGTTTCTTCACATTTCTTGTGATTTAAAACACCTCCATCCAACACACATAAATAACATCAAGTCAGAAATGAATTGTAAGTGCCACACCATATAGCATACTGGAATTTCTTAGGTTTCAAAAGTAATAACTTCCTAGGTTTAAGGCTTTAAATAATTTACATCCTGTCAGTTAACACCTCTTGGAAGTCTTCAGTGGAGAGAGTGTTACAAATATATGTATCTATGTACATTACCTTTATGGAATTTTCAGAAAACAGCAAAAAGAAGTGGAGTTATATATAGACCTCTGGGATTGGTGAGCAAGTGCTGTGTTAATGGAAAGACAATTATGCTAAAACCAAAAGGCATCTGCCGAAACCCGGGATTGAACCAGGGACCTTTAGATCTTCAGTCTAACGCTCTCCCAACTGAGCTATTTCGGCCACACCGCGTATGTTCCTTTTGTCATTTCTTCAAAATACAGAAACTGCCATTTGTAAGGTCAGTGTATCTTCCAATGCCTAATTCTGTTGTCTTCAATATCACCGGTCATTCACTTACCTTCCCTACACCCCAAAAATATAAGTTCTGCTGCAATTTATGTGTGAAATAGGATCCAATTTTCCTCAGCAAAAGACGGGAAAGAAAAGGCGAGGAATTGGTCAAATCAGGAAGATATTCCCATGCTTAGTCACCTTGTAAAACACTCCTCAGAAAACTAAGGAATTCAAAATGAAATTATCTCGGCTTTTACTTTTTTTTATTTTTTATTTTAGTTATTTATTTATTTATTTTTGGGACGGAGTCTCGCTCTGTCCCCCAGGCTGGAGTGCAGTGGCGCGATCTCGGCTCACTGCAAGCTCCGCCTCCCGGGTTCATGCCATTCTTCTGCGTTCAGCCTCCCGAGTAGCTGGGACTATAGGCGCCGACCACCACGCCTGGCTAATTTTTTGTATTTTCACCGTATTAGCCAGGATGGTCTCGATCTCCAGACCTCGTGATCCGCCCTCCTCGGCCTCCCAAAGTGCTGGGATTACAGGTGTAAGCCACCGCGCCCGGCCTACTTTTCTCTTTTTTAGGCTTTTCTTTTTCTGACTTGCTCTTCAGTGACAAGGCATAAAGGAACAGAAGATTATTGGACACGTTAACGTGGTAGTGGGCTTATAGCTTCCGAAAAAAGATATCCTGAGCGAGGCAGTTCTTTTTTTCTATTTTCTTGCTTTTACCAGTCTTGTGCTCACACATCCACCTTGGTTGGTACGGAAACCCAGGGAGTGAAAATGGAAAGTATAATATGTTTGTTTCTTTGTTTCTTTGTTTTGAGACGGAGTCTCGCTCTGTCACCCGGGCTAGAGTGCAGTGGCACGATCTGAACTCACTGCAACCTCCATCTTCCAGGTTCAAGCGATTCTCCCGACTCAGTCTCTTCCAGTAGGCGGGATTACAGGCGTGCCACCACGCCCAGCTAAGTTTTTTGTATTATTAGTAGAGACGAGGTTTCACCTTTTTGGTCAGTCTGGTCTCGCCTCGGCCTCGCAAAGCGCTAGGATTACAGGAGTGAGCCACCGTTTCCGGCCTATGCCTTAGGGTTCAAAGAATTGTGGTCTGCACATTGATGCATAAGTATTGTTTTTTCCGCCTGGGTGCAGTGGCTCACGCCTGTAATGCCAGCACTTTGGGAGGCCAAGGCGGGCAGATCACCTGAGGTCAGAAGTTCGAGACTAGCCTATCCAACATGGTGAAACTCCGTGTTGTCTCTACTGAAAACACAAAAATTAGCCCGGCGTCGAGACGCGCCCCTGTAGTCCCGCTACGGAATCACTTGAACCCAGGAGACGGAGGTTGCAGTGAGCCGAGATCACACCACTACACTCCAGCCTGGGCGACAAAGCAAGACTCCGTCTCAAAAAAAAAAAAAAAAATGCCTTTTACATACACATCTGTGATCATGAGATTTTATTTATTTATTTATTTATTTTTATTTTGACAGTGTCCCACTCTACCAGACTGGAGTGCAGTGGCAATCTCCTCTCACTGCAACTTTCACCTGCTGCCTCAATCAGTTCCCCCACCTCAGCCTAGAAATTTTATATCAATTCAAAAGTGTCAAGACATTGGACTCCTCTTGCTAAAAATAACTTAAAAACAATTTAAGACGTTTACAGAATTTCAGAAACAATTGTCTCTGGAATGAGAGAATTGCTGTAGCCAATAATTATTTGCAAACTGAATTTTAATAAAACCCTCTCCTATTCTGAAAGAGTCTCCTATTCTGAAAGAGTCAAGGCTTTCAGTTTTAGCCAAAAATTTTTTGTTGTTGTTGTTGAGACGGAGTCTCGCTCTGTCGCCCAGGCTGGAGTGCAGTGGTCAGATCTCAGCTCACTGCAAGCTCCGCCTCCCGGGTTTACGCCATTCTCCTGCCTCAGCCTCCCAAGTAGCTGGGACTACAGGCGCCCGCCACCTTTTTTTGTATTTTTAGTAGAGACGGGGTTTCACTGTGTTAGCCAACATGGTCTCGATCTCCTGACCTCGTGATCCGCCCGTCTCGGCCTCCCAAAGTGCTGGGATTACAAGCTTGAGCCACCGCGCCCGGCCAGTTTTAGCCAAAATTTGATGGAAGGGTCGATAAGAAATTGTTTTTAAGTGGGCGTGGTGGCTCACGCCTGTAATACCCGCACTTTGTGAGGCCGAGGCGGGTAGATCACCTGAGGTCAGAAGTTCAAGACCGGCCTGGTCAACACGGTGAAACCCTGTCTCTACTAAATATTCAAAAATTAGCCGGGCGTGGTGGCAGGCGCCTGTAATCCCAGCTACTCAGAAGGCTGAGGCAGGAGAATCGTTTGAACCCGGGAGGCAGAGGTTGCAGTGACCCAAGATGGTGCCACTGCGCTCCAACCTGGCAACAAGAGCGAAACTTCGTTCCAAAAATAAAGATTGTTTCTGGATGATTGGATGATTTCCTAAAAAATAAATAAATAAAATTAAAAAAAAAATGTTCTCTTACAGGCTTTGTTTTTTCCTCCCGCGTGTAAGGTCCGAGTCTTCTCAGACAGGAAACAACATTCCGCTATGTTTATCCCCGCCGCCTCAGGTCTCTTCCCAGCTGGGTTCAGCCTTAGCCTATGCTGCAGAAATGTTTAAAGTTGAACATATAGAGAGGAAAATAATGGAAAGTGATGCGGAAATTTAAACAGCAGCTACATATAAATCTCAACACTGCTTAAAATGTGTGTAAATGGTTCTAGGACTGCTCTGCACTGTTGTGAAAAGTTCATTCAGAAGTAAACGGTAGGGAAGGTGAAGAGGAGCCGAGCGCCAACTGGCGGAGAGAGGGAAAAGGCGGGGTGCCGTGTAGTGGAGGAAGAAAAACACAAAAGGGAGAGAGATAGAAGACAAGGAAAAACATCCTTAAGATGGTTCGGATTTGGGTGGACGGGATTGTAGAGTTAATCTAAGCGCCACATCTCTCCGTCCCTTCCTCTGGCCATGAGGGAAGAGAGGTGTCCCTAGGGAGGTAGGCTCTACCAGGAAGGAAACCTGGTTCGTTTTGCCCAGGCTGTCACGGCTTCACGAGCGCCTCTCCGCTATTTCCGTCGCTCAACAGACCGGCTGAGCTCTTTGGAGTGATGTTGGGTTTTGGTTTGCGCTTCAGGAACCGCTGATACTGTAGCTTCTGAGAGAGTTGCAGGGATTTCCTGACTTCCTGAGTGCCTGTGTTGAGAGTTAGAAGTGGGATCTGCCGACAGCTTGCATGACAGTGGAAACATCTAATTTTATTAGTTTTTGCTTGAAATGCAAAAGATGAGAAAGAAAGTTTCCGTTTGTTTGCTCCACATATATCTCCTAGAATAAAGCCAATCGGAAGCCAACCTCACCCTAAAGAAATTCTTCCTGGCGTTTGCAACGAGCTCCTTTACTCCTCACGTCCAGCTCTTGGCTCAGGACTCTGCAGAGCTGCACAGCGGCTGCAGCAAGGCGAAGTCGCGGTACAACCGGTGTTAACTAAGTGTGCAGCCACCGTCTTCTTAGTCCTATTACAGGTGCAGAGGCAATATAAGTGAACCCCTCACAAGTCGAGTGGGCTGACCTCACATTGAGTTTAGCGATGACTTGTGACCCCCTGGTAGATGGTGGACCGTTACAGCATTTAGAAAGTGAGTAAAAGAAAGGATGCATACAGAAGCCAACAGGCTTGCTTGGCTCCTGCAGATGGAGAGAGGTCGCTTTTCTGCCTTCTGGGTGTTTAGTAACTTATTTTTTCCCCCTTTGTTGGCATGAAATAAAGCTGAAAATAAAACAGATTTTCTTTTAACAAGTTAGTATTAACATGCTTGCAGAGTATTTCCCTGTGGACTTCTGCTTAGTACTGTAATGCCAGAATCCGAAACTCTAAAAAGAGCTCTAATCTGGAGATATGGGTTGTTCCCTAGCTTAGAAGGAGATTATTTCCGGAGAGTAAGTACAATGAAGTAGAAAAGGATCCGTTGGGCTTGGAAGAATAAACGTTCATTACTTTTATGTATGAAAAACAACAAAATGAGCTTTCTCCTATACTGATCTTGGTTCCTGGAGTTCAGAGTGTTTGCATCTCAGACCAGAAACTTCCTCAGAGGACCCAGAGAAGTGCTTTTTACTTCCACCAAATTTCAGCTGAGATGACTGCTATCTTTTCATCATTTGCCCTGTGTTTGTAGTTAAATAGTTTAAGTTTCAAACTATGTGGGTCTCTAATGGAAAAAGTGACCACCAGCACATCAAACTGTCAACCACCGGCCGTGTAATCGTTTAGTGAAAGCTTGTAGGGCTTCTGCAACCTGGTTTGAGGGAGTTAAAAGAAGAAACAGAAAAGGACTTGAGGCTTTTAGCTTCCGATCTGAAATCAGACTTGGGCCGCACAGTTCCATGGTTCCTGACGATTTCATTTACAACTAGAAATCGGCTGCATGGCCAGGAATACTACTTGCTTCCCTCGTGCATGGTCCATGTTAGTAATTGGTGGACAGCTTAGAAAATATAAGTGGATAACCCTAAGCAGCAAATAGATTTAAAAGAATAAACACGAGTCACCTCTGTGTATGACAGAGAAATGCCAACACAATTCACCTTGACAGACAGAAAATTTTAAAGTTGGGGATTATCACGGGCCGCTTCTTACTAGTACCCCGGGAAGAAAAGAAAACCTGGAGGTACTGGGGATTGAACCCAGGACCTCGTGCATGCTAAGCACGCGCTCTACCACTGAGCTACACCCCCTCCACGAAGCTATTGTTTCAGAGAATACTTTCATGACTATTACAGTCTGAGTCTGGGCTCTGTCTTGACAATCTTCATGTTTCTAATTCCACTCTTAATTTCCTACAGGAAGCGTTTCCTGTCTTAGGACCCGCTACACCAAAAGAAAGGCAGCTTAATAGTACAAATAAAGGCACTGTTCCTGATTTGTGGTCAGCCCAAGATCAACTCACCCCAAGGTGGGCTCCCCATTGCCTTAGATTTCCTGGAGCTACTTCCATTTCAGTCATTTGAGTGTGTCCTGGCATACAACATTCTCTTGCAAATTTTCTGATTATAATATTCCGTATTCTTTTGACTCTTGGAAGCATGTTAGTCTCACATAGTCAAAAAATAAAACTGACTCAAGTGTGTGTGAAAATACCCTAAAATTCAATACAAATAGACGCAAATTAAAACTGCATTGCGAAACAATAACATAACCCCATTGAAATAACTGATTTAAGAAAATGTTTTACACAGTTCGTTGTTTAATTGTAAGCACAAAAAGAAGAGGAAAGAAATCTTAAATTCTATGTATGAGGGTTATTTTTTGTAGAGCTAAAGCTGTAGGAATTCTGAGATTTTGTGTGAATTTTAGGACTGGGAAAATGAGTGTGTGAGAGTGTGTGTGTTGTTGGAACCAGGTTGTCACTGTAAGAAAAAGAAGGTAAAGAATAGTCCTGTTGGAGTTGATGGGAATTGGAGGCATCAGTATGAAATTATACATAGCCGGGCGCAGTGGCTCGCGCTGGTAATCTCAACACTTCGGGAGGCTGAGACGTGTGGATCACTTCTTTCAGGTCAGAAATCGAGAACAGCCTGGCCAACATGGCAAAATCCCGTATCTACTAAAAATACAAAACTTTGCCGGGTGTAGGTGCCGCGCCTGTAGTCCCAGCTATTCGGGAGGCTGAGGCAGGATAATCGCTTGAATTCGGGAGGAGGACGTTGCAGCGAGCCAAGATCGCGCCACTGCACTCAGTCTGGGCGACTGAGACTCTGTCTCAAGAAAGAGAAAAAAAAGAAAACAAAAAGTACATTTTCCCTACAGATCTGTCTGCTAACTGGGCCTCGAAGAAATACCTGAGAAACAATGAGCAAGATAACTCTATATTTTGATTTTCAAATACCATTCTCTACTAAAAGGAACCAGAGATACTAATAGAAAGTAGCTACTATTATCAACTACACTGATTCCAGGACTGTGCCAGGAAAACTACAAGATGAACCTAAGATATCTTGCTGTGCCAGAATGATGGGGATGATTTAAAAGAACACAGAAGCGCAGGGGTAGCTCGCGCCTGTAATCCCAGCACTTCGGGAGACCGAGGCGGGCAGATCACCAGAGGTTAGGAGTTCCAGAACCACCTGGCCAACATGGTGAAGCTCTGTCTCTATTAAAAATACAAAAACTGGCCTGGCGTAGCGGTGCATGCCTCTAATCCCAGCTACTTGGGAAGGAGAGATAGGAGAATCGCTTGAACCCTGAGGCAGAGGTTGCAGTGAGCCGAGATCGCACCACTGCACTCCATCCAGCCTGGACAAGAGGGCAAGACCTGTCTCAATAAATAAATAAAAATAAAGTCCATGAGAAAAATAATAGTGTGTGTGTGTATTTAGAAGTAAAGGGAGAGGAGAATCATTGTGGCAAAATACCGGGAATTGCTAAATCTGAGTAACGTGTGTATGGTAGTTCTTTGTATTATTTTTGCAACTTTTCTGTAGGTTTGAAATAATTTCAAACCAAAAAGCTTGTTTTAAATTATCCCTTCTCAAATTTCTTTTCCCTCTTCCTTCAAGGGCTGTACTCTTTTATCAAGAGTTAACGTAGGTGGATACTAAAACAGAAGGGTCAGTACCGCCTCGGGGGATTTAGGTGCAGGTGAGGAGGTGAGAAAGTGGAATTCCCAGCTATTAGAAATGAAGACCCAGGAGCGTGGGTCGCTGCCCGTCCTTACCCTCGCCAGCGCCTGGGCCAGCACCGTGGTCTCGAAACCCAGCATGGATTTCGTCTTGGGGACGCTATTGCTCCAGTTCTGACATTCAAGAAATGACGGATGGAGAGAACGAGGACCGCCTGCGAAAAGAGCTCGAGAGGGAAGCAGGGACGCGGTGGGACGCGCAACCTACGGCTGCGGCGGCAAAGGCGGAGGAGAAGCGAAGTGGGCGAGCGCCCGACGCTGCCAGAGGATCTGGGTGGGCCGGGAGGCGGAGTGCAGCCTGGAAGCCCATCTCCGCTGCGTTTTCTCGGTGTCCGCGATAAGCGAGAGGGCTCATTCCCTGTAGAAGTGAACTGAAAACACTTTCCCTCAAGATCTCTCTCGTTTTGCTTAAGGCAGTCGCGGCATTGAAAATGCCTCGCAGCTCCTTTACTGACTCGGACAGTGGGGATCACGGGTGCTCTTGAGTTTTGGTACAGGTGGGTGGTATTGGTGGCTTCCGAGGAAAGGACAGAGAAGCCGCCTATTTCCAATCCCTACTGTTCGCGAGGGAAGAGTGTTGAACCAGGAAGAGAGACCCTCCTGCTTAAGCCCCTTTGTTATAGACAGGAAGAGTGTTCTTTGCTTTTGTCTTTGTTTTAGCTTGTCAAGCTTGGAATACAAGTCATGGGAAACAAGAAAGGTAGGGCAGTCCCAGTATATTTTAAACTTAAGAGGGTTTTCAGAAGGAGTACTACCTTGTTTTTATGGAATTCAGGGTGTCCAGATTTCAACCTACCTAGCAAAGGGAAGCTCTATGAGTCTAATATCTTGGCTTCCTTCTACATCAGCAAGCCTCTGAAATTCGGGTTCCTTTCTGGACAGTATCACCTACACTTTTGCAGTGTGCTCCTATATTACTTACATCCAACTCGTGGAAGCACGAACACTGGGAAAAGCCAAGGTTACTACATAAAAGAAGATCCTCACATGAGACAGGTGGAAATAAAGCAGCAGCTGAGGTGTGTGTGTAGAGGAAGAGACAAACGTGGAAATGTGGAAAGTGGATAGAGAATTTTTTCCAAGGAGGAAGAGGAATGGTCTACTCACAACAAGGAACTCTCTACTTACTGCTGCGAAGATACTTTTATTACATTTCATGCATACACTGGATTTTAACAACCAGAGCATTGGTAGAATTGGTGGGGGCTGAAGAGACAGCAGTACTCCCAACCCTGAGGGTTAGTCCCCACCCTGAAGGTGGAGAGAAAATGATTACTCTCTGTCATAGGGCTTAGAATCGTCCAAGCCTGGGTTTCAAATTGAAGGGCCCAAATAGCTTGAGAAAGCTCCAGGTATTTCAGCTCAGAAGAGTCTCCTGATTCATGAGAATTCCTGTCAGTTCTTCCAGAGGAAAATCAGTCTGTTGTGCGTGACCTGAAAAGTTACCTAAAATATTCAAAGGGTCAAAGAAACGGTAAAACCCCAGCCCTGACATAAGATGAATACAATACTCACTGACTTTCCTAGGTTTGAGTTTTTTTTTTTTTTGAGACGGAGTCTTGCTCTGTCGCCCAGGCTGGAGTGCAGTGGCCGGATCTCAGCTCACTGCAAGTTCCGCCTCCCGGGTTCACGCCATTCTCCTGCCTCAGCCTCCCGAGTAGCGGGACTACAGGCTCCCGCCACCTCACCCGGCTAGTTTTTTTGTTTTTTTTTAGTAGAGACGGGGTTTCACCATGTTAGTCAGGATGGTCTCGATCTCCTGACCTTGTGATCCCGCCCGTCTCGGCCTCCTAAAGTGCTGGGATTACAGGCTTGAGCCACCGCGCCCGGCCGGTTTGAGTTTTTGATTGAGAATAGGTAGGGAACCCCAGGACCAATTCTTCCTCCTCAGCAGGTGCCTGACCCTGGGACCTCCTGAAACTTCTAGAGCAGTGCTTCACAAACTTTAGCATCAGAGTCACTTACGGCTTATTCAAACACAGGAGGCTGAGCCCCATACTCAGCAGTTCTGATTCAATAGACCTAAAGTTGGGCCTGAAATTTGTTATTCTGCTTGCAGCACCCAAATCCCCCACCCCTTGCTCTCCTGTGCAGTGTCCACTGTGGCTAACATGCCACCGTTTGCCTGGAGAAAACCAATGGATATCAGGAAATTAAAGAAGGAAATGTATGAAACAAAAAGAAAATACATGGCATGTGTGTATTACCTTCCTCCAAAAAATATATCTCAAAACAAACATATGATTGGTCTGGAGGCACATACACGGCCAGTCCTCAGCTAAGCAGGTTTCACCAGATGGTATCCCTCCTGGATGCTGGTTATAGACATTTTCACTGCACAAAAGAAGCAAGTAAGGTCATGTCAGCCTCATAGAGTGTATCTATCATGCCAGCCTGAGAGGCTGGTGGACTAGGAACAAACGTCATACTCTCTTGCCTCTCAAAGACACTTTAATTCAACAGGAAATACGTACAGAGAGAACAGCAGTTTGGAAATCATACATCACTGGAAACCCTAAAAGATATCATGAGTGCATAGGATTTCTTGGGAGTTCCCTCTCCAAAAAAAGCAGATGTAATCAGATGGATCGAGAAAGAACATGAAAAGTTTGTCTGGTTTTTCCCAGGGCAGGAAGTGCCGAATACACTTGTGATCTACTTACCTTTTAGTCTGCATGTATTTTCCATCGTGACAGAAAATCTTTTCCTAGTTTTTTATATGGGGCCCCCGTTTGCTGTTACCAGAAGTTCCCAGGCAATATTTTATTGTAACGAGGAAAACGGAGTGGCTGAGGAAATACAGGAATACAAATCAGTCTTATGGAATATTAGTACGGAATGCTGATCCGTATTGGTTTCTGCTTCTCGCACGTTGAAGGCCTCTAATTCCCCTATGGTCTTCGTTCGGTTGTCCAGTGTCCTGCCATTCCCATCTCAAGCGGCTGGAGAGCCACAGCAGCTTGTCTCAGTACCGGATCACACTGGTGGCTGCGCTCTCTGCTCAGGTCAACAAGGAGAGACTGGTGGAGAAATCAGTGGACAGAGGCTTTCGCTCTGTTCTTTAACCCAGAAAACAAAAATAACTTAAAAAAAAAAATAGATGCCTGCAGAGCGCTTTTCTTCCTTCTTCTCCTTTGTCTTGGCGTCTCCTTAATCATAGTACAAAATGGGAGCGAATGCGAGCCGCCTGTGAATGTGCACGCTTTTGTTTGGTTTCCAGAGACCCTGTTGCGATTCCGTTCTTCTTTCCCCCTGATTTCTTGTTTGTCTTCCTTCTGATGTCGCAATAGCCTTAGGTGATGTTGAGGCTCACAGCATAGCCAGTGGAGATAGTTCGAGGCTGAGCATTGGGCTACATTTTTACTGTCTATTTGTGCAGAAATAGGATAGAAAAATGT
This sequence comes from Colobus angolensis palliatus, assembly GCF_000951035.1. Lineage (NCBI taxonomy): Eukaryota > Metazoa > Chordata > Mammalia > Primates > Cercopithecidae > Colobus > Colobus angolensis. The sequence goes on along the minus strand of NW_012115566.1, from coordinate 1,278,854 downwards.
GAGAAGGCAGAAATCGGCTGCTTGAGAACTGCAGAGCAAAACCATCACATGGAGGTGTCGGGGATCGAACCCGAGGCCTCATACATGCAAAGCATGCGCTCTACCACTGAGCTACACCCCCTTGCTTAAAGGGCTGTTTGTAATAATTTCCAGGAGGTAACTTTCATTTCCTGAGACTCTCCTTGAGCATGCTGGTAGTAGTGGTCAGCATTATGGAGTGTGGAGAGCCGTTCTGAGCAGGAGATACTTGGTACTAACGGGGGATACAGATTCTTTAGAATACTATGTAGGACTTGAAATGAAAAACAAAAGATTAGAAAAGTGTCAGGTAATAACTACAAGAAGTTTCCATTGTGGCTTCAAGTCATTGAGTTCTTCGGGTCTCCTTCTATTATGCTTGGCAAGAATCAAGTTCTGGTTTTCGTTTCTTTTGATTTCTTCCAGATACCACACGAAGACATTGAAATTCAGCCTTTCCCTGCCTAAAACGCTTCATAATTGTTGTTTGCTCAATAGGAATATTAAAGGTAAGATTTGGTGGAGGAAAGCCACAATCAGAAGAAAACCTGAGAGCGAGGCACTCAGCATGTTTTCATAAGTGTCCCTAGCTGGTGTGGCGTCTTACGCCTGTACTCACAGGTACTCCAGAGGCTGCGGAGGGAGGATGGCTTGAGCTCAGGAGTTGGTGGTTGTAGGGAGCTATGATTGCGCCACTGCCCTCCAGCCTGGGCAACAGAGAGGGGAGGGGAGGGGAGGGAAGGGAAGGGAAGGGGAGAGAAGAGAGAAGAGAGGAGGGGAGGGAAGGGGAGGGGAAGGGATTCATAAGGCGTAAATGAAAAACGGCTATGGGGATGGAGAGAAGGGTTGAATTATGAGAATAAGATCGAAGATAAATACAAACAGGATTGAAGAATGGTTTAAAAAAACAAAGTCTATTGCCAAACACAGGCAGGTGCAGAAAAGGGGAGAGGTTTTAACAGCTTTTAGGAATGGGAGATAGATTGGAAGATGGAAATGAGTTAGTTTGGCTCATACTAAATTTAAAGTATCTGTGGGGCACGTTTGTGAGGATGTTACATAGAGAACTCAGGCAATTAACTCCGTCTCCAGCCTGGGATTTGTAAGCATTAGCAGTAGTAGACACATTACATGGAGGATGAATAAAGACTTTTAAGTGTACTTTGAGATATAGAAATTAGAAACCTATTCGTGATATTTGTAGTCAACAAACAAGTTTGTTCCTAAGAAGTTCTTGAATCTTGGAACTTATTGTGTGTCCTTTGAACTACATAAGAATATGAGAAGAAAACCCATTTCTCAGCACCAAATTTCTAGTGACTATTAACTCTTGCTCATTCTGGTTTGCCCATATACGAGCCTTTGCCAATGTTAACAAAACAACATTGATGCCTTTAAAAACTGGCAGATTGCAAGTTGTGTGGCAGACTTGGCTTTTCAGTTGGCTGATGGGATCTCTAGAATAAAAATAGGAAACACTGAATGATAGATTTCACTGAAGGAGAAACTAGAAAATTGTTATATACAAAACTGATGTGTATTCATGTGTGTTTGCCTGCCTAACTCTGTCTGTGTGTGCATGTAAATGATGGGAAGGATTATCTTGGCTCTTTGATGCTGTAAAAGCAATATTAGCACAGTTTGCAGAAACTCCTTCATCTTTATGTTGTGTTACACCAAGAGAAACTTGGCCGTCTATTGGATTCTTGGGAATTCATAATAAGAAGGTTGCCTGATAAAAATGGGAGAATGTTAAATAATTAAGTATCTGTAGCTATTTTCAGGCTATCTACCAACAACATGTTTTTTGCATATAATCTGTAGGATGAGCTCATTTAACACAGCATTCTTCTGAGAAATTAAACTTTTAATTTTGAAGACATACATACTCTGTCATACATACTCAATTTTGAAAACCTAAAAATATGTAAAGTATATGTTTAAATCTGCACTGTCCAATATGGTTATCGTTAGCCACAATGGGTATTGAGTACTGAAAATTGCCCAGTCCAAGTTCAGATGTGTTGAAAGTGAGAAATATGTACCAGATTTCAAAGACGTAATTTTCTTTTTTTTCGTGGAGTCTCGCTTTGTCACCCAGACTGGAGCGCAGTGGGACAATCTTGGCTTACTGTAACCTCTGCCTGCCGGGTCCAAGCCGTTCTCCTGCCTCAGCCTCCTGAGTAGCTGGGATTACAGGCGTGTGCCACCATGCCCGGCTAATTTTTTTTTTTTTTTTTGTAGTTTTAGTAGAGATGGGGTTTCACCGTGTTGGCCAGGCTGGTTTCAAACTTCTGACCTCATCATCTGCCCTTCTCGGCCTCCCAAAGTGCTGGGATTACAGGCAGGAGCCGCCGCACCTGGCCAGATGTAGTATCATTTTTTAAACATAAAATATCTCACTGATAATTTTAAGATTGATTACTTGTTAAAACAATATTTTGGACATGCAAGGTGATTTACATATATTAGTAAAACTGGACATAAAAGATGGAAACAATAGACACTGGGGACTACTAGAGGCAGAGGCGAGAAGGGGAAAGACTTGAAAAGCTAACTATTGGATACTATGCTGACTACCCAGGTGATGGGATTAATCCCACCCCAACCACAGCATCATGCAATATACCCATGTAACAAACCTGGACATGTACCCCCTGAATCTAAAATAAAAGTTGAAATTATTATTATTAGTGTTATTATTATTTTGAGACAGAGTCTTGCTCTGTCTCAGGCTAGAGTGCAGTGGCGCTATCTGGGCTCACTGCAAACTGCTCCTCCAGGTTTCAAGTGATTCTCCTATCTCAGACTCCCAAGTAGCTGAAATTACAAGCGCGCGCCACCACACCCAGCTAATTTTTGTATTTTTAGTGGAGACGGGGTTTCACCATATTGGTCAGGCTGGTCTCGAACCCCTGATCTCAGGGGTTCGGTCCACCTAGGCCTCCCAAAGCGCTGGAATTACAGGTATGACCCACTTTGCCTGGCTAAAAGTTGAAATTATTAAAAAATGATATAAAATAAGTATTGCCTGCTTATTTTTTAAATGTGACTACTAGAAAATTTAAAACTACTGAAGTGGCTCTCGTTTATGATTTGTATTATGTTTTTAAAAAATTCTTTTTATCCCAGAAGCTAAAGTAGAAGACTTGTATAATCTTTTGATTGGACAGCATTGTCTAGAGACAATGTTATCTATTTAGGTGCTGTTCTGGGAGAATCCCAGAGCCAAAGGACATGGAACATGGCCTGCCAGTAATTAGGTTTCACACCACGAGTGGACCTGACTCGTGGTGTGAGTCAAGAAATGCATTCCTATGCATGATCTCCTTAGACCTTTACAACATCCCATTTTACATAATCATTATTAGCCTTATTTTTAAGGTATTGAATGAGAGACAAATCATGCTTAGAATTACCCTAGGCCTTCGATTTCAACAAAATGTAAAGGAATCATTACTGTGCTAGGCAAGAAAACATTTAATGCTGCCATTTGTGTAATCAAATATTTCCTTTTTTTTTTTTTAATGACAGAGTCTTGCTCTTGTTGCCTAGGGTGGAGTGCAATGGTGCGATCTAGGCTCACTGCAACCTCTGCCTCCCGGGTTCAAGGGATTCTTCTGCTTCAGCCTCCTGAGTAGGTGGGATTACAGGCATCCACCACCAAGTCTGGCTAATTTATTATCATTATTATTATTTTGTATTTTTAGTAACGACAGGGTATCACCATGTTGGCCAGCCTGGTCTTAAACTTCTGATCTCAGGTAATCTACCTGCCTTGGCCTCCCAAAGTGCTGGGATTGCAGAAGTGAGCCACCATGCCCAGCCTATCAAATATTTCTTACTGAAATAAAACACAAGCTTCTGAGTTGAGAAAGCGTCAATGACTTAAAGGATAAAGTATGTGATTCCTAGTTCCTGTACAGTCAGTGTCCCCACCTTGAGGTTGCTTCTTATTTGGTACCAATTTTCCTTTCACAATTTGCTGCAGTTCTGATGTTGAAAGTACTGTAGATCTGACGAGTTGATGGGTGCAGCACACCAACATTGCACAAGTATACATATGTAACAAACCTGCACGTTATGCACATGTACCCTACAACTTAAAGTATAATAAAAAAAAAAAAAGAAAGTACTGTAGATTATTGTCTCCTCACACAGTATGCAGGAGTAAGAGGAAAATAACACTGAAAATGAAACACAAATTTGAAAGAAGAAAAGATATTAAAAAAAAAAAAACCCAGGATGAAAAAGGCCCATTATCCCAACGCAGAATTTCAAGAGAGGAGTTGAAGTGAAAAGAGGAAAATGGGGCACATGCACCTGAGTCTTGACTTTCCTGCCCATTTGCTTTCATTTCCAGTATTCTAGGGCCCCTCATGAATGTTAGACAGAATAATTAATTTAGAAATACTTATTTTTGACCGGACACAGTGGCTCACACCTATAATTCCAGCACTTTGGGAGGCCGAGGCAGGTGGATCAGGAGGTCAGGAGTTGGAGACCAGCCTGGCCAACGTGGCGAAATTCCGTCTCTACTAAAAATACAAAAATTAGTCGGGCATGGTGGTGGATGCCTGTAATCCCAGCTGCTTGGGAGGCTGAGGCAGGAGAATTGCTTGTGCAGGGGAGGCGGACATTGCAGTGAGCTGAGATCGTTCCACTGCACTCTAGCCTCAGTGACATAGCAAGGCTCCATCTCCAAAAGAAAAGAAAGAAAAAAGAAAAGAAATACTTATTTTTATTCTTTCCTGGATACCAATACAGAAATAACTTAAGATTTGGATATTCTAGACAAGGGTTCCAGGCTGAAGAAATGTCCTGTCAATAAGAAACTTAAAATATTCCTGTAATTAGGTCTGGTGCGCTGGTTCCCATCTGTAATCCCAGCATGTTGGGAGGCAGAAGTGGGCAGGTTGCTTGACCCCAGGATTTCAACAACAGCTGGGGGAACATAGTGAAGTCCAGTTTCTACAAAAAAAGTACAAAAGAGAGACAGAGAAAGCCAGGCTTGTTGTTGCATTTCTGTAGTCTCAGATCCTCCCTGACATGTGAGGATCGCTTGAGTGCAGGGAGTCTGAGGCTGCAGTGGGCTGTGATCATACCACTGCACTCCAGTATGGGTGACAGAGTGAGACCCTGCCTCAAAAAAACAAAACAAAAGTTATTTTTCCAGCAGTTTAACTGCAGAGCTATGGAGGTGACTCAAGATACAAACCGAGGGGTTTCTAATTGCAAAATGTTTCTTGAATATACCACCACCACCACATAGTTCTTCTTTTACAGGTTTCTTCACATTTCTTGTGATTTAAAATACCCCCACCCAACACACATAAATAACATCAAATCAGAAATGAATTGTAATTGCCACAGTCTATAGCATATTGGAATTTCTTAGATTTTAAAATTAGTAACTTTCTAGATTTAAGATTTTAAATAATTTACATGCCATCAGTTAATACTTCATGGAAGATTTCAGTAGAGAGAGTGATACAAACATACATACATATATAAGTACATCACCTTTATGGAATTTTCAAAAAACAGCCAAAAAATTGGAGTTATATATAGACCTCTGGAATTGGTGTGCAAGTGTTGTATAACGGAAAGACAATTATGCAAATAACCAAAAGACACCTGCCGAAACCCGGGATTGAACCAGGGACCTTTAAGATCTTCAGTCTAACGCTCTCCCAACTGAGCTATTTCGGCTGCCCAAGGATTGTTTCATTAGTCATTTCTTCAAAATGTAAAACCTGCCATTTGTAAGGTCAGTGTATTTTCCAGTGCCTAATTCTGTTGTCTTCAGTATCACCCGTCATTCACTCACCTTCCCGCCAATCCAAAAATACAAGTTCTGCTGCAATTTATGTCCGAAAATAGGATCCAATTTTCCCCCGCAAAAGACGGGAAAGAAAAGGCGAGACGACAGGGCACGGTGACTCACGCCTGTAATCTCAGCACTTTGGGAGGCTGTGGTGGATGGATCACTTGAGGTCAGGAGTTCAAGACCAGCCTGGCCAACGTGGTGAACCACACCCCACCTACAAAAAATATAAAAATTAGCCAGAAGTGGTGGCGCACGCCTATAGTACCAGCTACTTCGGAGGCTGAGGCAGGAGAATCACTTGAACCAGGGAGTTCGAGGTTGCAGTGAGCTGAGATCGCACCACTGCACTCCAGCCTGGGCGACAGTGAGACTGCGTCTCTAAAAAAAAAAGAAAGAAAGAAAAAGCGAGGAATAGGTCAGATCAGGAAGATGCTCCCATGCTTGGTCACCATGGAAACACTGCTCAGAAAACTAAGGGAAATTATCTAAAACTAAAATGAAATTATCCAGACTTTTTCTTTTCTCTTCTTTTGGCTCTTTTTTGTTTTGTTTTCTGTCTTGTTCTTCTATGACACGGCAAAAAGGAACAGAAGATTATTGGACACGTTAACGTGGTAGTAGGTTTATAGCTTGCAACTGAAGAAATCCTGAGCGAGCCAATTCTTTTTCTCTGTTTTCGTCCTTTTACCAGTCTAGTGCTAACACATCCACCTTAGGTGGTACGGAGACCCAGGGAGTGGAAACGGCAAATATATGTTTATTTTAGTGTGACCATGCAATATATATAATACATATAAATATATAAATTTAAAATTAAAAATATAAATATATTATGATATAAATATTATATAATATAAAAATACATATATATAGAGAGAGAAGATTCCAGCGAGAGAGAGAGAGAGAGAGAAAGAGAGAGACAGTCCCACTCTGCCAGGCTGGAGTGCAGTGGCAATCTCCTCTCATTGCAACTTTCGCCTCCCGGCTCAACTAATTCTTCCACCTCAGCCTAGAAATTCTTATATAACATCAAAAGTGTGAGAACATTGGACTCCTCTTGTTAAATAACTTAGAAACAATTTCAGAGTTTACCGAATTTCTGAAACAATCCTCTCTGGAATGAGGAAATAACTGCAGCCAACAACGACTTGCAAATTGAATTTTAATAAAACCGTCCCTATGTCTGGACAGTTTTCAAACTCGGTCACCTATTCCGAGAGAGTCCAGGCTTTCTGTTAAAAAATGTAGATTCTCGGCCGGGCGCGGTGGCTCAAGCCTGTAATCCCAGCACTTTGGGAGGCCGAGACGGGCGGATCACGAGGTCAGGAGATCGAGACCATCCTGGCTAACATGGTGAAACCCCGTCTCTACTAAAAATACAAAAAATTAGCCGGGCGAGGTGGCAGGCGCCTGTAGTCCCAGCTACTCGGGAGGCTGAGGCAGGAGAATGGCGTGAACCTGGGAGGCGGAGCTTGTAGTGAGCTGAGATCGGGCCACTGCACTCCAGCCTGGGCGACAGAGCGAGACTCCGTCTCAAAAAAAAAAAAAAAAAAAAAAAAATGTAGATTCTCTTACAGGCTTTTTTTTTTTTCTTCCTCTCCCTCTTGTAAGGCCTGAGCCTCCCCAGACAGGAAACAACATTCCTCTAGGTTTATCCCGCCGCCTGACGTCTCTCCCTAGCTGAGCGCAGCCTCAGCCTATGCTGCAGAAATGTTTGAAGTTGAGCATATAGAGAAGGGAAAAAAAAATCGCCGGGCCCGGTGGCTCAAGCCTGTAATCCCAGCACTTTGGGAGGCCGAGACGGGCGGATCACGAGGTCAGGAGATCGAGACCATCCTGGCTA
>NW_012115566.1:1266908-1271018 GCF_000951035.1 Colobus angolensis palliatus | reverse complement strand
GAGAGGAGACGAGCGCCAGCTGGTGGAGAGAGGGAAGAGACGGGGTGCGGTGAAGTGGAGAAAGAAGCACAAAAAGGCAGAGAGGGGTAGAGGGCAAGGAAAGGCATCCTCAAGATTATTAGGACTTGGATGGACGGGATGTAGAGTGAGCCTAAGCATGCATCTCTCCGTCGCTTCCTCTGGATATGAGGGAAGAGAGGTTCCTTTTTGTCCCTAGGGAAGTAGGCTCGACCAGGAAGGAGACCCAGTTCGTTTTGTCCAGACTGCCACGGCTTCGAGAGCGCCTCGCCGCTATTTCCGTCGCTCGATAGATAGGCTGGGCTCTTTGGGGGAGCACGTGTTGTTGCGTTTTTTTGTTTGTGGTTCCGGAACCACTGATACTGTAGTTTCTGAGGGAGCTGCAGGGATTTCCCGATTTCCTGCGTGTCTGTGTTAAGAGTTAGAAGCGGGATCCGCCGACAGCTTCGAGACTGAGCATGACAGTGGAAACGTCTAATTTTATTACGCTTTGCTTGAAATGCAAAAGATGAGAAAGAAAGTTCCCGTTTGTTTGCTCCACATATTTCCTTTAGAATGAAGCCGATAGAAAGTCAATTTCACCCTGAAGAAACTCCTCCTGGAGTTTGAAATGAGCTTCTTTACTCCTCACGTCCACCTCTTGGCTCAAAAGAACTCTGCAGATTCGCACAGCGACTACGGAAAGGCAAAGTCGCAGTACAATAGGTGTTAACTACGTGTGCAGCCACCGTCTTCTTAGTCCTATTATAGGTGCAGAGGTAATATAGGTGAATCCCTCACAAGTCGAGTGGGTTAACCTCAAAATTGACTTTAGCGATGGCTTGTGACCACCTAGTAGGTGGTGGACCATTACAGCGTTTAGAAAGTGAGTAAAAGAAAGGATGCACACGGATGCCCACTCGCTTACTTGGCTTCTACAGATGCAGAGAGAGAGATCGCTTTTCTGCCTTCCGGGTGTTTAGTAACTTAATTTTTTATCTTTTGTTTAAATGAAATAGAGCTGAAAATACGAGAATTCCTTTCAACGAGATAGTATTGAGATGCTTGCAGAGTATCCCCGCGTGGATTTCTGCTTAGCCCTGTGATACCAGCATCAGAAACTGTGCAAAGAGCTCTAATCTGGAGGTGTGGGTTGTTCAGTAGCTTAGAAAGAGGTTATTCCTGGAGAATAAGTATAGCCAGTAGAAAAGGATCCATTGGGATTGGGAGAATAAAATTTCATTCATTATTTTTATTTATGGAAAACAAAGAAATGAGCTTTATCCTATACTGGTCTTGGTCCCTGGAGTTCAGAGTGCTTGCATCTCAGGGCAGAAACTTCCTTAGAGGACCCAGAGAAGTATGTTCCCCCTACCAAATGTCAGCTGAAGTGACTGTGGTCTTTTTGTCATTTGTCATTATGCTTGCCTTTTATTGTATGCTTGTAGTTAAATAGTTTACATTAAGTTTTAGAGTTTGTGGGTTTCTAATGGAAATAGTGACCACCAGCGTATCAGGTCCTCAGCCACTGGCAGTGAAATCGTTTAGTGAAAGCTTGTAGGGCTTCTGAAACCTTGTTTAGAAGAAACGCAAGGCCAGGCATGGTAGCACATGCCTGTAATCCCAGCACTTTGGGAGGCTGAGGTGGATGGATCACCTGAGGTTGGGAGTTCGAGACTAGCCTGACCAAGAGGGAGAAACCTCCATCTCTACTAAAAATACAAAATTAGCCGGGCATGGTGGTGCATGCTTGTAATCCCAGCTACTCGGGAGGCTGAGGCAGGAGAATCACTTGAATCCAAGAGGCAGAGGTTGTGGTGAGCCAAGATTGCACTATTGCACTCCAGCCTGGGCAACAAGAGTGAAATTCTGTCTCAAAAAAACCAAACAAACAAACACCACACACACAAAAGGACTTAAGCCACACAGTTCTGTGGTTTCTGATTATTTCATTTACAGCTAGAAATTGGCTGGATGGCCAGGAATAGTTCTTGCTTCCATATTGTGTGGTTCACCTTAGTGGCTGCTGGGACTGCTTAGAAAGAATAGGTGGATAATCATAAGCAGCAAATAATCTTAGTGAATGAACAAGAATTACCTCTCTGTATGAGAGAGAGATGTAGAGGTCAACCCAGATATCTTGACAAGGCAGGAAATTTTGGACAGCTGGGGAAGGTCATGGAGCTCTTCTTACAGTGCCACCAGGAAGAAAATAGATCTCTGGAGGTACTGGGGAATGAGCCCAGGACCTTGTGCATGATAAGTACACACTCTACCACTGAGCTATACCCCCTCATAACTCCTGTGTATTTGGAACACTGGTGACCACCATTATCTGAGTACGTGCTCTATGTCATAAAGACAATTACCATGTATTTCCAATTCCACTGTTTTTGATTTCCCTATATCTGAGTGCCCCCTCTCTTAGGCACGGTTACACCATGAAAAGGTACCTTAACAATAAAAAGAAAAGCACTGTTCCTGATTTGGGATCAGCAAATCTATTTCCAAATAGAGAAAATTAACTGCATTTCAAAAGTATAACATAACCACATTGAAAATTCAGGAAAGAATTGACCTAAGAAAATGGTTTACACATTGTTCTCAATGTAAAAAGAAAAAGAACAGCAAGCAAATCTTAAACTCTATGTATCAGGAATATTTTCTGTAATGCTAAGGCAACAGCAACTCTGATATTTTGTGTGAATTTTAGGATTGGGAAAATGAGAGTGTGTGCACCTGTGTGTTGTTGGAAGCAGGTTCTCACTGTGGGAAAGGAGGATGGTAAAGAATAGTCCTATTGGTGATGATGGGAATCAGAGGCATCAGTACGAAGTTACACACTTAATTGTAAAATTTCTCCACAGATCTCTCTGCTAATTGGGACTAGAAGAAATGATACCTCAGATGCAATGAGCAAAGATAATTCTATGTATTGATTTTCAAATACCATTCCCTACTAAAAGGAAACAGCCATACTAATAGAAAGTAGCTACTAGTGTCAACTACACTGACTCCAGGACTGTGCCAAGGAAACTACAAGATGAACCTAAGATATCTCGCTGTGCCAGAATATAAGTGCTCAGAATTGATGGGTATGATTAAAAGGACACAGAAGCCAGCTTGAAAGGGATCTAAATGGCCAAATCTGACACATTTTGAGCATTAATGATGACAATAAGTGATTATCAATCTTGGGAACTTAAACAAATAAATATGGAAGATGGTGAGATTTTCCTTACAGTTGTATGCCAAGTGATAAATGTGGAAGTAAGGATAAAATTAGAAAATCCTCATTTGGGCCGGGCATGGTGGCTTACACCTGTAATTCCAGCACTTTAGGAGGCCAAGTTGGGGGGGAATCACCTGAGGTTGGGAGTTTGAGACCAGCCTGACCAACATGGAGAAACCCCATCTCTACTAAAAATACAAAATTAGTTGGGCGTGGTGGCGCATGCCTGTAATCCCAGCGACTCAGGAGGCTGAGGCAGGAGAATCGCTTGAACCTGGGAAGCGGAGGTTGCAATGGGCCAAGATCACACCATTGCACTCCAGCCTGGGCAAGAAGAGTGAAATTCCATCTCAATAATAATAATAATAAATAAATAATAATGAGAAAAACTGACATCACATGCCTCTTGGTGTGATAGAGGATAACATGATTTCTGTGACCTTTCCATAACCTGAATCTAACCATGGCTACACAAATTAAGAAACATTCCACAAAACCACAAGCATATGCTCTTCAAAAACATATTCATGTCGTGAAAGACAAGAAGATTAAGAATCTGTTCCAAAGTGAAGGAGACTGAAAAGTCAAGACAACTAGATTCATGTGTGATTCTGAAATGGCACCTAGTTTGGGAGAAAAATTTCTATAAAATATTTTATTGATATGATTTAAATTTGTATAGACTGTATATTAGATAATACTATTTTATCAATGTTAAGTTCACTAAATTTGATAATTGTGCTGTGGTAAGAAATTGATCTCATTCTTTTTTTTTTTTTTTTTTTTGAGACGGAGTCTTGCTCTGTCGCCCGGGCTGGAGTGCAGTGGCCGGATCTCAGCTCACTGCAACCTCTGCCTCCTGGGTTCAAGTGATTCTCCTG
>NW_012115566.1:1266144-1266652 GCF_000951035.1 Colobus angolensis palliatus | reverse complement strand
ACACACACACACACTCACACACACACATACATATAGATTCCACTGTTGCTGATTGTTTGGTTGTTGAGGTAAGAGGCAAGATAGTGTTCTGAAATGATGTCAAGATTTGGACAATATGTGTTTCTCAGATGGTTCCCATTCCATTTTAAACGTTGCTAGGCTGAGACAAAGACACAAATTCCCCAATTTATATTAGAATTTAGCAGATGGTTTGTTTGTTCTGTTTTGTTCTGAGACAGAGTTTTGCTCTTCTTGCCCAGGCTGAACTCCAATGGCGGGATCTCATCTCACTGCAAACTCGGCCTACCTGGTTCAAGTGATTCTCCTGCCTCAGCCTCCCAAGTAGCGGGATTACAGGTGTGTGCCACCATCCCCAACTAATTTTTTATTTTTAGTAGAGAAGGGAATTTCACCATGTTGGTCAGGCTGGTCTCAAATCCCCAGCCTCAGGTGATCTGCCTGTCTCAGCCTCTCAGTGTTGGGATTACAGGTGTAAGCCACTGTGCCC
>NW_012115566.1:1265655-1266094 GCF_000951035.1 Colobus angolensis palliatus | reverse complement strand
GCCAGCTCCTTTGTAATCTTATAAGACCACCGTAGGATATGCGGTCTGTGGTTTACTAAAATGTCAACATGTAGCATGTTACTGTACTCATATCAGATTTTTGTCCTCCAGAAGTGTGAAATAATAAATTTCTGTTGTTATAAGCCACCCAATTTGGGATAATTTGTTACAGTAGCCATAGGAAACCATCTTGGCAAAATTCAGCAGCCTTTCACGCTAAAAACTCTCAATAAACTAGGTATTGATGGGATGTATCTCAAAATAATAAGAGCTATTTATGACAAACCCACAGCCAATATCATATTGAATGGGCAAAAACTGGAAGCATTCCCTTTGAAAAGTGCCACAAGACAGGGATGCCCTCTCTCACCACTCCTATTCAACATAGTGTTGGAAGTTCTGGCCAGGGCAATCAGGCAGGAGAAAGAAATAAAGAGTA
>NW_012115566.1:1264331-1264784 GCF_000951035.1 Colobus angolensis palliatus | reverse complement strand
AGAAAGCTGAAACTGGATCCCTTCCTTACACCTTATACAAAAATTAATTCAAGATGGATTAAAGACTTAAATATTAGACCTAAAACCGTGAAAACCCTAGAAGAAAACCTAGGCAATGCCATTCAAGGCATAAGCATGGGCAAGGACTTCGTGTCTAAAACACCAAAAGCAATGGCAACAAAAGGCAAAATAGACAAATGGGATCCAATTAAACTAAAGAGTTTCTGCATAGCAAAAGAAACCACCATCAGAGTGAACAAGCAACCTACAGAACGGGAGAAAACTTTTGCAATCTACCCATCTGACAAAGGGCTAATATCTAGAATTTACAAAGAACTTAAACAAATTTACAATAAAAAATCACACAACCCCATCAAAAAGTGGGCAAAGGATATGAACAAATGCTTCTCAAAAGAAGACATATATGCAGCCCAACAGACACATGAAAAAATG
>NW_012115566.1:1256653-1264105 GCF_000951035.1 Colobus angolensis palliatus | reverse complement strand
AGGACACATGCACATGTATGTTTATTGTGGCACTATTCACAATAGCAAAGACTTGGAACCAACCCAAATGTCCATCAATGATAGACTGAGTTAAGAAAATGTGGCACATATATACCATGGAATACTATGCAGCCATACAAAAGGATGAGTTCATATCCTTTGTAGGGACATGGATGAAGCTGGAAACCATCATTCTGAACGAACTACAACAAGGACAGAAAACCAAACACCACATGTTCTCACTCATAGGTGGGAAATTGAACAGTGAGAACATATGGACATAGGATGGGGAACGTTACACACCAGGGCCTGTTGCAGCGTAGGAGGAAGGGGATGGGATAGTATTAGGAGAAATACCTAATGTAAATGAGGAGTTAATGGGTGCAGCACACCAACATGGCACATGTATATGTATGTAACAAATCTGCACATTGTGCACATGTACCCTAGAACTTAAAGTATAAAATGAAATTTAAAAAACCTCAAGAGAAGAAAATAAATTAACGTCTTGAGTCACGTGTTTACTTCTCATGCGGCAGGCAATGAAAAGAGAGTAAGACACCTGAGTGTGCATTGTACTGAGGAGTGGTATTAAGAACTTGGAAACTGACTGTTGGAGGTGCTTGGGAGCTGAACCTGAGGCCTCCTATATGTAAGGCACATGTACTATCGTTGAACTACATCTCCTCATGGCAAGAGATATTTGTGTGGTCCTCCAAGTACTATTGCAGTATATGAAAACAATAAAAATATGGAAATAAAAAATAATTTTAAAATTTAAAAGGTGGCCGAGCACGGTAGCTCATGCTTGTAATCGCAGCAGTTTGGAAGGCGGAGGCGGGCAGATCATTTAAGAACAGAAGTTCGAGGCCAGCTGAGCCAACATGGTGAAACCCTGTCTCTACTTAAAACACAAAAATTCGCCAGGCATGATGGCACACACCTGTAATCCCAGCTGCTCAGAGGTTGACGCAGGAGAATCTCTTGAACCTGGGAGGTGGAGGCTGCAGTGAGCTGAGATGGCGCCACTGCACTCCAGCCTGGGGGACAGAGTGAGACTCTGTCTCAAAAAACAAGCAAACAAACAAAAACCAAAAAAACCCTAAAAAGGTATTTCTCCAATCTAAAGATGTAAAAAATTAAATAAAATGAAAAATAAAGGAATATGTCACTCTATTCTGTGGGTCACCATTTCTGGGTTCATTGTTTTAGCACTGAGTGTTGGGTGTAGAAGCAGGATTTGTGACCATTTTAAGTTAGAAGACCCCCAGCTGTAGGGGATATTGTAATTTTGGCAAAGTTTGAAATGGAACACAAAATACTGGAAACTTGCATTAGAAAAATGACCAGCTTTTTCCTGAATAATACACTTCTGCTATTGCCGTTTGCTCCTCAGGAATGGTAAGAGCAAAACTTTGATGAGAAAACCCCAGGTGAGAATAAAACCACATGCAACTTGTTATTCATTGCCAAGGGGTTCTTGACTGTATTACAGCATGAAGGCAACTGAGGAGGTTCATGGAGTAGTCCAGAATAATGTTCAAGACATGAAATAAATAGTAGATTCAAGGATGGAGAAAAACTTTGAAATTTTGAAAGCACGTTCATAGGTAGCTAGACACAGGATTCGAAGACTTATTGGATCTACAGAGCAAGCCAGAAAGTGGGGAATCCGTAAAAGAAAGCCTCAACAAACAGGAGGAAAAAAAGCAGAATAGAGAGGCTTATTGTTCTTTGAAGGAATGAACAAGATATTAGAAGGAGAAGGTGAGTTTGTTTGGGAACGTGTTGAACTTACCATATTCTTCCTTAGGATCCTGCCCATTGATGAAACACAGTGAACTCAGCCCAGTGCTCTGATCTGAACACGTGGAGGTGGGAGTGAGTAGAAGGCACCAATAAAGTGTGAGTACAATGAGAACTCAAAGTGTCCTTTGAGATATGAAGATCAAGAACTTATTTACTGATAATTGTGAAAAGCAAAAAAATGAACTTCTTCCTAGATGATCTTCAACCCTGGAATTCACACTGGTTATCGCCATGGCCTTGAAACTTTCACAAAAGACCCAGAAAGTCTCATTTCCTGCCAATTTCCCAGTAGGTATTATATTTTCTCATTCATCTTCATTCTCATCCTCCATGTGTATGACTTTACCTATATTGGTAAGTATATCACTGAGCCCCTTTCGAAGTTGAGAACACCTTATGGTTTGGCAGAATTTCTCTCAGTTGGCTCATGGGGATAGTGGAATAGGTAAGAGGAAACATAAATGGCAGGTTTCACTGAAATTGGGTATTAGAGATGTGTCACTCAAAAAACTCTACAAGCTCTGTGGTGTGTGTGTGTGTGTGTACGTGAAAGTGCTAGGAGGATGTGAGGAAAATTATCTAGGCTGTTTGATGATGTGAAAGTTTCCAGAGTCATCATGTGATTATTCTCTGACTTGGCACCTGAAGAAACCAAGATACTAATTAGATTACCCGAAGTTCCTCACAAGGAGGTGTTTCTTTTTTTCTTTCTGGGTTTTTTTTTTTTTTTCTCTGATTGCCCCAAGGTACAAAGAACACTGTGAGAATTGTTTATTAAGTTTCTGTAAGCATTCAGAAATATCTATGCATGGGGAGACATAGGATGAGTTCTAAATGTATGAGATTTTTCTGATGAACCAACCATTTATCTCGGGAGATAGAACTCATTCATACCGAATTACTCTGTTCGGGGAGCCTGCAGACATGCGAAAGACATCTCTAGTGCATCTAGAACCAGAGAGAAGATTGTAACGGGTTGAGTATGGTTTTCCTAAAGTTGACAGATCAAAAAGGTAGAGTAATAGTTTTTACGTAAGGAACTTTTATATGATAATCTAGAAATTGAATTCACACTCTGTATTCTTTGGTATTTACATATTGATTTGTTGACTGTCCCGACCTGCAGGACAGTCGAACGGACCCTGAAAGGGGGAGTGGGAATGGAGGAGATAAGAAAACACGAGAAATGGAGACAAGACAAATAGCCTGATCAAGTCTCGTTTAATGGTGGCAGTGCAGTGCCTTATATAGGCTGGCAGGGGAAGAGGTTGGGCCAGGGCGGTGACAGAGGGCTGGGTTCTCTCAAATTACAATTGCGCATGCGCCGTGGGTTTGTAATTTTCCCGGGCGCGGGATCGCGCCTGCGCCGTAGGCTGCATATCTTCCTGGGCGCGAAAATGTTTGCGCGCGCGCGGGAAAGGTTGGCGTGCGCGGGAAAAGTTTAGGCGCGCGCGGGAAAAGTTTTAGGCGCGCGCGGGAACAATTTATAATAAAGAACCCGGAAATGTGCCATCTTGTCTCCACTTTGCGGAGATCAAGCAACAGAGGTCGGCTAATTCCGGGCCTCATGGCTCCGGACAGTTGACAGGGAGAAGGAGGTTTGATTACACTGTTGTAAGTCTCCCACCTTGATTGAATATTAAAAAAGAATTCCTGAACTAGACAGTAAAGGGTTAAATAATATTTTTTCTTCAATTAAAAATGTCTTTGAAAAGAATAAAACTCTACCTTTTGAGTCAGATTGACTACATGGCCTAATGAATAGTGTCTGCTTCCATGTCACTGTGCAACCAATGGTCCTGCCCACCTGCCGCTTCCCACACTTTCACCCAGGGTCTCACACATGGCCACATCCTCATTCCTCTCAGAAGTCCTTTTTTTTTTTTTGAGATGGAGTCTCATTCTGTCACCCAGGTTGGAGTGTAGTGGCACAATCTTGGCTCACTGCAACCTCTGCCTCCTGGGTTCAAGCGATTCTCCTGCCTCAGCCTCCTAAGTAGCAGCGATTACAG
Source organism: Colobus angolensis palliatus (assembly GCF_000951035.1). Taxonomy (NCBI): domain Eukaryota; kingdom Metazoa; phylum Chordata; class Mammalia; order Primates; family Cercopithecidae; genus Colobus; species Colobus angolensis. The sequence goes on along the minus strand of NW_012115566.1, from coordinate 1,260,284 downwards.
GTGGCCGCCACCATGCCCAGCTGATTTTTGAAAGAGGTTCTTAATTTCTCCCTGGAGAAAAAATTTTTTAAATATGATCTCATTGAAGTATACAACCCCAAAATAAAATATAGTTGAATTTCCAAAATTCATCTATAACGTACCTTAAAATGATTCACTATTGTCCCAGGCCAAAGACAGGCACTGTTTGCTCTCAAAGAAGTATTTCTGTCTGTCATATGTCATTTGTTTTTGTTGTCCCAAGATGTTTTTGAAATCTCCATCCTGTATTTCCTATACCTTTCTTATATTAAACTCTTGATTTTTGCATCCTGTCCATTTCTACCTTAAATTACAGAGGTGGACTTCCTTAAAGTCTATTGTGGTGAGCAGAAAAAAATATTTCCATGTGGGCCTGAGCGCTAGCAAAAAGCAATGGTAATAATTCATGATATTCTTCCTCACGCTTTTACTATATTCCTTTGCAAATTGATTCCCGTGATTGAAGCCTGTGAATAATTTTCTCCTTCCACAGTGGGTATAAGTGGCAAAGAGACATTGTGGAACTGTACTTTCAAAACGAGAGAAGAGAGAGCAAAAATGTTATCTATTTCCCACATCAAGAAAGTGTGGCTCCTCAGTACTAGCTCTGAATCTTTCTTTAAACAAGTAAACTGAAACCCAAGACATCTTAATCTGAGAAAGAATGGCTTACGGAACTTATTTTCTCCACTGAAAATTTCGTAATCACTTCACAGGGAGAGAGGTGGCCTGACATTATATCGGAAACCAAGGATTTCCCAATTCTTGCGATATCCTTCAGCTCACACGTTCATTAGGATTAGCAAGGGTTTTGGATCTTTAAAATCTATCACGGAGCTTAGAATACAAAATGCAGTTAATACAAAAGTTCCTGAAGATTTGGTGGTAGTTGATGAGGAGAGGGCTGTATATTCTGGAATGATTACAAGGTCTTATCCTATTTAAAATGTTTCAGAGCAAAGATACAAACTTCCCAGTTTACATTAAAAGTTAGCACAGCCTTTATTGCAAAACTTGAGAAACTTTTATTAAAAAGAAAATGAAGGCCGGGCGTGGTGGCTCATGAATGTAATCCCAGCACTTTGCGAGACAAGCAGATCATGAGGTCAGGAGTTCGAGACCAACCTGGCCAATATGGTGAAACCCCGTCCCTACTAAAAATATAAAAAATTAGCCGGGCGCGGTGGCGCGCGCCTGTTGTCCCAGTTACTTGGGATGCTGAGGCAGGAGAATCGCTTGAACCGGGGAGGCGGAGGTTGCAGTGAGCCGAGAGCGCGCCACGGCACTCGAACCTGGACGACAGAGCGAGACTCTGTCTCAAAAAAAAAAAAAAAAGAGGCCGGGCGCGGTGGCTCAAGCCTGTAATCCCAGCACTTTGGGAGGCCGAGACGGGCGGATCACGAGACCAGGAGATCGAGACCATCTTGGCTAACATGGTGAAACCCCGTCTGTACTAAAAATACAAAAAATTAGCCGGACGAGGTGGCGGGCGCCTGTGGTCCCAGCTACTCGGGAGGCTGAGGCAGGAGAATGGCGTGAACCCGGGAGGAGGAGGTTGCAGTGAGCTGAGATCCGGCCACTGCACTCCAGCCTGGGCGACAGAGCAAGACTCCGTCTCAAAAAAAAAAAAAAAAAAAAGAAAAAAGAAAATGAAAACGTCACATCATATTCAATCATGAATAGTGATTCAAAAAATATTAATAAATACAATATTACCAGAGAGAGAAGGAACAGAGTCAATGATAAGAACACAAAAATGATTCAGCAATAGAAATAGATTTTTTTTGCAATTATGTTTTCTGTGTTAGAATAGAAAATTGGGGGAAAAAAATACAGCCGTGTATTGATACCATACACCCTTACTCCACGTCAAAGCACGTCATAATGCTTCTTAAATATGCAAAAGAATCTCTTGTGGATCCTGTTAAACTGCTGCTTCTGGTTCAATACGTCTGAGGTGAAGCTGAGATTTCGCTCTTCTACCAAGCTCTCCGGTGCCACCAACTCTTGTGTGGACCAAGAGTCTGAAAAATATCTTTACGATAGAGGGCGCCCCTGTCTTAGGTAAAATTACTTCTGTAACGTCATCTAAGGGAAGTCAAATTATCCGGCAAGAGTAAAGACAGAATAAAACTGGAAATCAATGCGTGAACTTTGAGATCTTCAGCAGAGCATGCTTCCCAGTGGAGCTATTTCGGCAGAAGTGTGACGCCTCTACATTCCCTGATGAAAATAACTTTCTCAATTTCCCAGTTTGGAAGGCTCTGCGTTTCTCAGTGCTCAGCATGCAATGGATTATGGCTAAACAAGGACCAGAAAAGAAAGGAAATTGTCTGAGAGCTTACGTTTTTCATTTAATAAATATTTCTACATTTATCTTTTATTTCCTACTTTTTAAGTAATAATACTGCAAAGTAATAATACCCCAAAGGTTAATGAGCTCGTCTTTTGGCGACGCCATTGAAGTTTTGGAATCGGGAGCCGTCTTTGTCTTCCAGCTCCATCTTTTCCGCCTTTTGCTTGGGCAGCCCACATGAGTCGTGTCAAGGCTGAGGAGTAGAAATGGAACAGCACTAATATTAATGGCGAAACCTTTGTGAAATAGGTTTGCTTTCTGTTTAACAAGGAAAAGAAAATAAAGCAATAGAAAAGAATTTAAACATGAAAACAACTGGAGGTGCCGGGGATTGAACCCGGGGCCTCGTGCATGCTAAGCACGCGCTCTACCACTGAGCTACACCCCCTTATCGAAACCTTTCACTCGAGAACTTATTCAAGACAGAATCTGACCATTTTGCTACGTTTCAGAACAATTAGTTGTAACAAGCCAAAGTCTATTTTATTTAGCTATTTCTTATATCTTAAATTTAGGTTTTGTGTCCCTGTTTGCTGACAGCTGAGCAAACCGCATTCTACACCAAAGACCTCTATTGATGGTCCTGGGATTTTTCTGCTCGTCAGTCCGGAGTCACTTCCCGGCCACCACTAGAAGAACCAGGGATGAAACATTTTCTCCCGAGTCTTGACTGTCTCCTTTCTTTCTCCGCTGCTTTAAAGGGCTACGAGAAAGTCACAAAGTACAAAGCGAGGCATTTAGAGACCATATTAGATGCAGGTGGCGAGGGAAGACAGGTGGACAAAAGCAGACAGGTTCGTGTCGGTGCAGCCACTGCTTTGGACCCGAGCGTCCGTCCCGCCGGCTGCCGGGGTGCTGAGCCCAGCGAGGCGCGGACTTGGTCGCTAGGAAGAGGAGCACGCGCCAGATCGCGCCCCCTTTCGGGCAGAATCTGCTCTTGGTCCGGTCCCGATTCGGCAGAAAAAGATACGAGGGAGGTACGGTATACATTCAACACGAGCATGAACGATTCATCAAGCCCTCCATGTGCCGGGTCTGGCTCACTAATCTCATCCTCTGAGCTCTGGACTTCTGCCTCCCAGCCCAACGAACCCACAGGATCTCAGCCAATATTTGGAGAGTAGCTTACACCGGCAGAAAGACAAGATAAGGGGATGTGTAGCCGGGCGAGGTGGCGGGTGCCTGTAGTCCCAGCTACTCGGGAGGCTGAGGCAAGAGAATGGCGTAAACCCGGGAGGCGGAGCTTGCAGTGAG
>NW_012115566.1:1254211-1256086 GCF_000951035.1 Colobus angolensis palliatus | reverse complement strand
AGACCATCCTGGCTAACACGGTGAAACCCCGTCTACTAAAAAATACAAAAAACTAGCCGGGCGAGGTGGCGGGCGCCTGTAGTCCCAGCTACTCGGGAGGCTGAGGCAGGAGAATGGCGTAAAAGCCGGGAGGCAGAGCTTGCAGTGAGCTGAGATCCGGCCACTGCACTCCAGCCTGGGCAACAGAGCGAGACTCCATCTCAAAAAAAAAAAAAAAAATTAGAACTAACTGAAGGAAATAATCATCAACACAGAAGACCTTTTTTGAAATCATCAGAGATAATATAACACAACTAGCAAATAACTGGCAAACTTGGTGGATTTTGTAGATAAATGTAGCATACTCAAATTAAGCCTTGTAGAGACAGAAAGTCTAAACAGACCAGTTAAGAAAAATAGTTTAACAGGCATACTCAATAAAAAGGGCACCAAGCTCTACTTTCATAAAGAAATTCTACCAAACTGTCAAATATCAAAAAATCATCATGCTACTTAAATTATTCGAAGCATTAAGAAACAGCATTTTATAAAGTTAGTATAACATTGATCACAAACATTTCAGTTTGCACTAAAAATGCAAACTACAGGTCAATTTCACATATGAAATATATGAAATGTAATGCCTAAATCTTAAATAAAATTAATAGTAAACAGAATCTAACAGCACATTTAAAACAATAATACAGGATGTCCAAGTGGGGTTTATTCCAGGCATGTAAAGATCACTCATTATTAGGAAAACATTAATATAATCCATTGTAATTGGAACTGGAGGTCATTATGTTAAGTAAAGTAAGTGAGAAACAGAAAGACAAATTTCACATCTTTTCAGTCATATGTGGGAGTTAAAAATGTTGATCTCATGGAGGTAGAGCGCAGAATCATAGACACCAGGGTCAGGCAAGGGTGTGTGCGTTGGAGCTGCGTAGAAGGAGAGGTTGGTCAATGGGTACAAACATAATTAGATAGAAGGTATAAGTTCTTTTTTTTCTTTTTTTTGAGTGGGAGTCTGGCTCTCTTGCCCAGGCTGGAGTGCAGTGGCACCATCCCAGCTCACTGCAACCTCTACCTCCCAGGTTCAAGTGATTCTTCTGCCTCAGCCTCCGGAGTAGCTGGGATTAGAGGTGCCTGCCACCACAGCCAGCCTCTAATGTTGACAGTAGAGTAGGGTGACTGTAGTTAGCAACAATGTATTGTATATTTCAAAGTAGCTAGAAGAGAGAACTTGAAACCAACACACAGAAATGATAAATACTCAAAGTGATGGATACCCCAAATACACTGACTTTACTCATAATAAGTGAAATACATACTAAATTAGATTGGATAGCATACTTTGTTGTCAAGGTTGCCAAGAAATTAGTCTTTTCATAGAGTACTGGTGGGAAGGGAAAATGGTATAATTCCAAGGGCAGAAAATTTGCAGTATCTAGAAAAAGGGTATAATTATTTACCCTTTAACCCACAAATTCACTTCTACAAAGCTATCCCTAATATATACTATCAAAATTAAAAGGGCCAGGCACAGTGGCTTACTCCTGTAATCTCAACCCTTTGGAAGGCTGAGGCTGGCAAATCACTTGAGGCCAAAAGTTTGAGACCAGCCTGGCCAACATGGTGAAACCCTGTCTCTACTAAAAATACAAAAAGTAGTCAGGTGTGATGGCGGGCGCTTGTAATTTCAGCTCCTCAAGAGGCTGAGGCAGGAGAATTGCTTGAATCCAGGAGGCAGAAGGTGCAGTAAGCCAGTATCACACCACAGCACTCCAGCCTGGGCGACAGAGCAAGACTCCATCTCAAATAATAAATAAATAAATAAATAAATAAATAAATAAATAAGAAGAAAATAGATGCATGACTATTCATCACAACTCT
>NW_012115566.1:1248561-1253536 GCF_000951035.1 Colobus angolensis palliatus | reverse complement strand
CCAGCCTGGGCGACACAGCCAGACTCCGTCTCAAAAAAAAAAAAAAAAAAACGAATACAAAGTGATCAGCTTCAATCTCCCCTTCCCCTATGAAGAAGGGCATATATGCATCTGAACTTCACTGGGACACTGGGCAATCACTCTCCTACAATTACCCCATGCTTATGTATGTTAAATAAATGCTGTGTGTCTTTTTCTTTTATTGTCACTTCATTTTCAGCAAATTTCAGTGGGCAGAGAAGAAGCTTTTCTTCCATCCTTAGATAGTTAATACTCTACCTTGAGCGTGGCACACAGAGAATACTGAGGTGCGAATAGCTCTTACTGCAGCATGTGAGGCAGTGGCTTCAAAACAGGAAATACAAGCCAAGAGGATTTCAGACTACTGCACTCCATCCACTGAGTGTTTAGCATCTAGAACATTTCTTTCACAAAGAGAAGCATGCAATTGTTCCCACCTCTAGCTCCAGAGTCCTAGCTCTGAGATTTTTCCTATAGAAATAAGTGAGCCAGCCAGGCATGGTGGCTCATGCCTATAATCCCAGCACTTTGGGAGGCCAAGATGGGCAGATCACCTGAGGTCATGAGTTTGAGACCAGCCTGGCCAACATGGCGAAAACCCATCTCTACTAAAAATACAAAAAAAAAAAAAAAAGCTGGGCATGGTGGTGTGTGCCTGTAATCCCAGCTACTATGGAGGCTGAGGCAGGAGAATCGCTTGAACTCAGGAGGTGGAGGTTGCAGTGAGCTGTGATTGCGCCACTACACCCCAGCCTGGGCGACAGAGCAAGACTCCATCCCAAAAAAAAAGAAAAAAAAGAAGTGAGCCAAAAAGTAGATAGCTTCCAATCCTTCCCAAAATAACTGATTTAATTTGTAACAGAGAATAGAGAAGTTGAAAGCTAAGGGCATTCTCAAGGATGGTGGAGATTCTGATGAAAGGTAATTGGGAGGAAATTTGTGAATCTAAGAAAGATGGATCTTAAACTGTAGTCTGGCTATTATGCAGGAGAGCATCAGGAGATAAGACAGTTAGGAGGAACCCTTTTGTTATCAGGACATAAGGGTATCCATATTTGATATCAGGATATCAGGACAAATATCAAATACTTACATCAGAAACTATTCCATTTAAGGAGCTACATTTTGATTGGATTGGTTCATAGAGGAATTTATACCTCAGGGCATTGTTGAAAACAATGCAACAACTGGTCAGCAGTAAGTGAAACATAACAGTAGGGTGTGGTCAGAAAAAGAGTGAAAAAGAACATTGCCAGCACCACTGTCATCCCAGGGTGACTGGGGGCATACCGAAAACTGCATCACCACGAAGGGTAATATCAGAGGATTAGCACTCCTGGGAGTGAAATATCCAGGGATACACAATACTCCATGTTAATAAAATGAAGGGCAATAATCACATGATCATCTCAACTGACATAGAGAAGGCATTCAACAAAATTCAACACACTTTTATGAAAAAAGCACTCAGCAAGCTAGGAATAGAATGAAACTACCTCAACTTAATAAAAGCCATATATGAAAAGCCCACAGGTAATATATTCAGTGGCCTTAAGCTTTTCCTCTAAGATCTAGAACAAGGCAAGGAGGCTTACTCTCACCACTACTGTTCAGCATAGCACTAGAAGTCCTACTCAGAGCAATCAGACAAGAAAAACAGCCCATTGCGGTGACTACCGCCTGTAATTCCAGCACTTCGGGAGGCCGAGAGGGTGCACTGCTTAAGCCCAAGTGTTCAAGATCAGCCTAGGCAACATGGTGAAACCCCATCACCACAAAAAACTAGCCAGACACGATGGCATACACCTGTAATCCCAGCTACTTGGGAGGCTGAGGCAAGGTTCACTTGAACCTGGGAAGCAGAGGTTGCAGTGAGCTGAGATCACACCATTGCACTTCAGCATGGGCAACACAGCCAGACCTCGTCTTGTAAGAAAAGAAAAGGAAGAAGAAAAAAAGAAACAAAAGTCATCCAAACTGGAAAAGAATACTAAAATTATCTGTTTACAGATGACATGATCATATCACACAAAAAAGCTATTACAACTAATAAACAACTTTAGGAAAGTAGCAAGGTATAAAATGAACACACAAAAATCAGTTGCATTTCTACAAACTACAATGACCAACCTGAAAAGAAAATTAAGAAAACAATCCCATTTACTATAGCACCAAAAAGAATAAAATATTTAGCCATAAACTGAACCAAGGAGGTAAAAGACTCGTACAGGAAAAACTACAAAACATTGCTAAAAGAAATCAGGGAAGATACAAATAAATGGAAAGGCATCCTGTGCTTGTGGAGTGGAAGACTTTAATACTGTGAATACGTACCTATTATCCAACGTGATCCACAGATTCAATGGAATTCTTGTCAAAAACTCAATGGCATTTTTTGCAGAAATAGCAAAAAACCATCCTAAGACTCATATGGAATCTCCAGGGAACCCAAATGGCCAAAACAATCTTGAAAAAGAAGAACAAAGTTGTAGAACCATACTACAAAGCAATGTTAATTAAGATGGTTGTAGCGGCCAGGAGCGGTGGCTCATGCCTGTAATCCCAGCACTTTGGGAGGCTGAGGCGGGTGGATCACTAGGTCAGGAGTTCGAGGCCAGCCTGGCCAGCATAGTAAAACCCTCTCTCTACTAAAAATATAAAAGATTAGTTGGGCATGGTGGTGCGCGCCTATAGTCCCAGCTACGGCAGGAGGGTGAGGCAGGAGAATTGCTTGAACCCGGCAGATAGAGGTTGCAGTGAGCCGAGATTGTGCCACTGCACTCCAGCGACAGAGTGAGACTCCGTCTCAAAAAAAAAAAAAAAAAGGCCGGGCGCGGTGGCTCAAGCCTGTAATCCCAGCACTTTGGGAGGCCGAGACGGGTGGATCACGAGGTCAGGAGATCGAGACCATCCTGGCTAACACGGTGAAACCCCGTCTCTACTAAAAATACAAAAACTAGCCGGGCGAGGTGGCGGGCGCCTGTAGTCCCAGCTACTCGGGAGGCTGAGGCAGGAGAATGGCGTAAACCCAGGAGGCGGAGCTTGCAGTGAGCTGAGATCCGGCCACTGCACTCCAGTTCGGGCGACAGAGCGAGACTCCGCCTCAAAAAAAAAAAAAAAAAAGATGGTTGTAGTACTGACATAAAGACAGGTATATAGACTCATGAAACAGAGAGCCCAGAAATAAATCCTTGCATATATGGATGAATAATTTTGACAATGATGCCAAGAACTACACAATGGAGAAAGGACAGATCCTTCAACAAACAGTATTGGAAAAAGTGGATATCTACATGCAAAAGAAAGAAGTGGACCTTATCTCTATACATATGCAAAATAATTAATTCAGAATGGGTTAAAGACCTAAACATAAGACCAAAAACTACAACTCCTAGAAGAAAACGTAGAGGAAAAACTTCAGGATATTGGATTTGACAGTGATTTCTTGGAGAGTCCACCAAGAATACAGACAACAAAAGCAAAAATAGACAAATGGGCCCACGCCAAACTTAAAAACTTCTGCACATCAAAGGAAACAATCAAAAAAGTGAAAACACAACTTATAGAAGAGGAGGAAAAAGTTTGCAACTGATAAAGGGTTAATATCCACCGTATATAAGGAACTTCTATAACTCAACAACAAAAAACTAATATCCTGATTTAAAAATGGGCAACAGACTTTAATAAACATTTCTTGAAAAAGATACACAAATAACCAATAAGCATATGAAAAAATGCTCAACATGACTAATCATTAAAGAAATAGAAGTCAAAATCACAATGACATATAACCTCACATATGTTAGGATGGTCCTGTGAAAAGAACAGAAAATAACAAGTGTTGGAGAGGATATACAGAAATTGGAACTGTGTGCACTGTTGGTGGGAATGTAAAGTGGTGCAGCCATTATGAAAAACAGTGTGGAGTTCGTGGTCTATATACATATATATACATGTATATATACAAGTTATATGTTTTCATCCACGGTTACTGGTTCATAACTTCCATCTCCCTTGTTACAGTCTTTTGTTATAATGTTGTGTGTGTTAGGCCTCAGGGGCAGGCCTCAAGGAACAGAATCTCCTGCCTTCCTTTCACCTGCCCCAAGGCAGAACTCTAATATTACCCCATCTTTTTCATTATGGGCCTTAAGACCCTCCCCTGGGAGGCTCCAGCCTCATACCCTGGAGGAAGGAATGCTTCCACAAAAACCCAAGAGGACTGCGTTCGAAGGCCTCCAGATAGCTGAACCCATGGAGGTTCCTGGAGGGTGGCATGCCCAGAGAGGGCATGGAAGCCCCATACCCCTTCCACCATACCTTGCCCTTCACGTCTATTCATCTGTGTCCTTTATAATATCCTTTATAATAAACTGGTAAATGTAAATGTTTCCCTGAGTTCTATGAGCCACTCCAGCAAATTAATTGAACCCAAAGAGGAGGTTGTAGGAACCCCAACTTGAAACCAGTCAGTCAAGAAGTCCCAGAGACCCGGACTTGCAACTGGTATCTGAGGCTATAGGGGGAAGTCTTGGGGACTGAGCTCCCAATCCGCAGGAACTGAAATTACCTTCAGGTAGATAGTGTCAGAACTGAATTGGAGGACACCTAGCTGGTGTCTGCTGCTTGATGTGTGGGGAAAAACCTTCACACATTTAGCCACAGTAGTCTTCTATATTGGTGATTATTATGGTGTGAGACTAGAGGAAAATGGCTGGTGAGAGTTTTCCCAACACAAAATTAAAGTTATGATTCTCATATAATCCAGCAATCCTACTTCTGGGAGCGTTTCAAAAGAATTCAAAAGAATTCGAAGTAGGATCCTAAAGAGATATTTGCAGCATTATTCACACTAGCCAAGAGGTAAAAGCAAAACAAATGTCAATTGACAGATGAATGGATATACAAAATGTGGTATATACATACAATGGAATATTATGTAGCCTTAAAAAAG
>NW_012115566.1:1245191-1247771 GCF_000951035.1 Colobus angolensis palliatus | reverse complement strand
TAGTCCCAACTACTGGGGAAGCTGAGGCAGAAGAATCATTTGAACCCGGGAGTCAGAGGTTGCAGTGAGCTGAGATTGTGCCACTGCACTCCAGTCTGGGGGACAGAGTGAGACTCCATCTCAAAAAAAAAAAAATCCCCTGTTAGAAGAGAATAAAATAGAGTGGAAACAAGACGACCGAATAGGAACAGCTCTAGTCTGCAGCTCCCAATGTAATTGATGCAAAAGACGGGTGATTTCTGCATTTCCAACCGAGGTAACTGGTTCCTCTCATTGGGACTGGTTGGATAGTGCGTATAGCCCATGGAGGGTGAGCTGAAGCAGGGCAGGGCATTGCCTCACCCAGGAAGCGCAAGAGGTCAGCAGATTTCCCTTTCCTAGCCGAGGGAAGCTGTGACAGACTGTACCTGGAAAATTGGAACACTCCTGCTCTAATACTGCACTTTTCCAGTGGTCTTAGCAAACGGCACACCAGGAGATTATACCCCGAGCCCGGCTTGAAGGGTCCCATGCCCATGGAGTCTTGCTCACTGCTAGTGCAGCAGTCCAAGATCAAACAGCAGGTGGCAGCCTGACTGGGGGAGGGGGCACCATTGCTGAGGCTTGAGTAGGTAAACAAAGTGGCTGGAAGCTCAAACTGGGTGGAGCCCACCACAGCTCAATGAGGTCTGCCTGCCTTTGTAGACTCCACCTCTGGGGGCAGGGCATAGCTGAACAAAAGGCAGCAGAAACTTCTGCAGACTTAAACGTCCCTGTCTGACAGCTCTGAAGAGAGCAGTGGTTCTCTCAGCACAGAGTTTGAGCTCTGAGAACAGACAGACTGCCTCCTCAAGTGGGTCCCTGACTCCATGTAACCTACCTGGGAGACACCTCCCAGTAGGGGCCGACTGACACCTCATAAAGCCAGGTGCCCATCTAAGACGAAGCTTCCAGAGGAAGGATCAGGCAGCAATATTTGCTGTTCTGCATATTTGCTGTTCTGCAGCCTCCAGTGGTGATACCTAGGCAAACAGGATCTGGAGTAGACTTCCAGCAAACTCCAACAGACCTGCAGCTGAGGGACCTGACTGTTGGAAGGAAAACTAACAAACAGAAAGGAATAGCATCAACATCAACAAAAAGGACATCCACACCAAAACCCCATCTGTAGGTCACCATCATTGAAGACCAAAGGTAGATAAAACCACAAAGATGGAAGAAACCAGAGCAGAAAAGCTGAAAATTCTAAATACTTGAGCGTCTCTTCTCCTCCAAAGGATCGCAGCTCGTCACCAACAACGAAGCAAAGCTGGACGGAGAATGAATTTGACGAATTGACAGAAGTAGGCTTCAGAAGGTCAGTAATAACAAACTCATCCGAGCTAAAGGAGGACGTTTGAACCCATCATAAGGAAGCTAAAAACCTTGAAAAAGATTAGACAAATGGCTAACTAGAATAAACAGTGTAGAGAAGACCTCAAAGGACCTGAAGGAGCTGAAAATCATGGCACAAGAACTACGTGATGCATGTACAAGCTTCAGTAGCCGATTCGACAAGTGGAAGAAAGGGTGTCAGTGATTGAAGATCAAATGAATGAAATAAAGTGAGAAGAGAATTTAGAGTAAAAAGAAATGAACAAAGCCTCCAAGAAATATGGGACTATGTGAAAAGACCAAATCTTCATTTGATTGGCGTACCTGAAAGTGACGGGGAGAATGGAACCAAGTTGGAAAACACTCTGCAGGATATTATCCAGGAGAACATCCCCAACCTAGTAAGGCAGGCCAACATTCAAATTCAGGAAATACAGAGAACACCACAAAGATACTCCTCGAGAAGAGCAGTCCCAAGACACATAATTGCCAGATTCACCAAGGTTGAAATGAAGGAAAAAATGTTAAGGGCAGCCAGAGAGAAAGATCGGGTTACCCACAAAGGGAAGTCTATCAGACTAACTGCGAATCTCTCAGCAGAAACTTTGCAAACCAGAAGAGAGTGGGGGCCAATATTCAACATTCTTAAAGAAAAGAATTTTCAATCCAGAATTTCATATCCAGCCAAACTAAGCTTCATAAGTGAAGGAGAAATAAAATCCTTTACAGACAAGCAAATGCTGAGAGCTTTTGTCACCACCATGCCTGCCTTACAAGAGCTCCTAAAGGAAGCACTAAACATAGAAAGGAACAACCGGTACCAGCCATTGCAAAAACATGCCAAATTGTAAAGACCATTGATGCTAGGAAGAAACTGCATCAACTAACAGGCAAAATAACCAGCTAACATCATGACAGGATCAAATTCACACATAACAATACTAACCTTAAATGTAAATTGGCTAAATGCCCCAATTAAAAGACACAGACTGGCAAATTGGATAAAGAGTCAAGACCACCAGTGTGCTGCATTCAGGAGACCCATCTCACATGCAGAGACACACATAGGCTCAAAATAAAGGGATGGAGGAAGATCTACCAAGCAAATGTAAAGCAAAAAGAGGCAGGGGTTGCAATCCTAGTCTCTGATGAAACAGACTTTAAACGAACAAAGAGCAAAAGAGACAAAGAAGAACATTACATAATGGTAAAGGGATCAATTCAACA
>NW_012115566.1:1242728-1243921 GCF_000951035.1 Colobus angolensis palliatus | reverse complement strand
GGAGGTACAAAGAGGAGCTGGTCCGATTCCTTCTGAAACTATTCCAAACAATAGAAAAAGAGGGACTCATCCCTAACTCATTTTATGAGGCCAGCATCATCCTGATACCAAAGCCTGGCAGAGACATGACAAAAAAAAGAGAATTTTAGACCAATATCCCTGATGAACATCAATGCAAAAATCCTCAATAAAATACTGGCAAACTGAATCCAGCAGCATATCAAAAAACTTATCCACCAAGATCAAGCTGGCTTCATCCCTGGGATGCAAGGCTTGTTCAACATACATAAATCAGTAAATGTAATCCATCACATAAACGGAACCAAAGACAAAAACCACGTGATTATCTCAATAGATGCAGAAAAGGCCTTCAACAAAATTCAGCGTCATTTCATGCTAAAAACTCTCAATAAACTAGGTATTGATGGGATGTATCTCAAAATAATAAGAGCTATTTATGACAAACCCACAGTCAGTATCATACTGAATGGGCAAAACCTGGAAGCATTCCCTTTGAAAAGTGCCACAAGACAAGGATGCCCTCTCTCATTACTCCTGTTCAACATAGTGTTGGAAGTTCTGGCCAGGGCAATCAGGCAGGAGAAAGAAATAAAGAGTATTCAATTAGGAAAAGAGGAAGTCAAATTGTCCCTGTTTGCAGATGACACGATTGTATATTTAGAAATCCCCATTGTCTCAGTCCACAATCTCCTTAAGCTGATAAGCAACTTCAGCAAAGTCTCAGGATACAAAATCAATGTGCAAAAATCACAAGCATTCCTATACACCAATAACAGATAAACAGAGCCAAATCATGAGTGAACTCCCATTCACAATTGCTCCAAAGAGAATAAAATACCTAGGAATCCAACTTTCAAGGGATGTGAAGGACCTCTTCAAGGAAGACTACAAACCACTGCTCAACAAAATAAAAGAGGACACAAACAAATGGAAGAACATTCCATGCTCATGGCTAGGAAGAATCAATATCGTGAAAATGGCCATACTGCCCAAGGTAATTTATAGATTCAGTGCCATCCCAACCAAGCTACCAATAAGTTTCTTCACAGAATTGGAAAAGACTACTTTAAAGTTCATATGGAACCAAAAAAGAGTCTGCATTGCCAAGACAATCCTAAGAAAAAAGAAGAAAGCTGGAGGCATCATGCTACCTGACTTCAAACTATACTACA
>NW_012115566.1:1236689-1238347 GCF_000951035.1 Colobus angolensis palliatus | reverse complement strand
TTCCTTCCTTCCTTCTTTCTTTTACTTTCTTCTCCTTTTCCTTCTTTTCTTTTTTTGTGTCTGTTGTTCCTGTTGATTTTCATGGAGACTTGTTTCTTCATGTATATGTACATGTTTGTATGCTGGGTTTTGTATTTGAAAAAAATTATTTCTAGAAATAATGTGAAGTCTAGGTTAAAGTTTTATTCCTTCAGAGAGGATTTTCCTTTGCATCTTCAGGAACCTACATGTGCTGAAATAGAGCCCACCTTAAACCAATGTCAAGGTTTGGGGGCTTATGAGCTACCCAGATGATGGTAAGCCAAGCTGCAGTTTATGGGTGAGCAGGTTTACTTACAGGCCCCCTTTACTCCTAGAAAGCAGCCTAAGGGGACATGATCACCAGTGTCCCCACTTTGGGCAGCCCTGGGTTTCTGTTTTTGTTCCTCTAGCCCTATGAGGCTATCAGAAACATAGATAAGTCTCTTGGCCTCTACATCCAGATTACAAATGTTGCCAGGACAAAAGTGGTCCCAACTGCTGGATTCACTTCTCTGGGTTTGTTTCTTTTACTGAAACTCAGCAGGTAATTGTTTACTAGTTTATTATATTTTTAATGCTTTAAGAATTATTTTTATATATCATCCAGCTTTATTGTTGTCTTCACCAGGGGGATTATCTGAATTACCTAGACATCCATTATCTGGAATAAAGTTCTGTCTCTCTTCACCTGTCTTAATTGAAAACTAGAGTCAGCACCCCTGAATACCAGCTGAATCCATTGCACCATAATCTGTGGATTATGCTGTTAAAGCAAACTAAATATGGCCTGAGAAAGATTCCATACTTCTCTATTTGGATCCTTGTAGAGGAATTGCAACCTAGCTTGATGGGTAGACAAGATTGAAAACCTAACTTAGGAATATGTGCCTATAACAATAGCTGAGTCTTGGCCAATCCCAGCGGCTGTAATTCAACCATTCATACACTGCTGAGTGTTCAAACTGTGTTCAAATAAGGCAAAAACCAAGCTGTAACCAATCCAGCCATTCTGTACCTCACTTCCAATTTCCATCCATCATTCCTTTTTTTTTTTTTTTTTTTTAGGATGAAGTTTTGCTTTCTTGCCCAGGCTGGAGTGCAGTGGCTCGATCTCAGCTCACTGAAACCTCTGCCTCCCAGGTTCAAGCAATTATCCTGGCTCAGCCTCCTGAGTAGCTGGGATTACAGGAGCATGCCACTACAGCTGCGTAATTTTTTTGTATTTTTAGTAGAGATGGGGTTTCACCGAGTTAGTCAGGATGGTCTCGATCTCCTGACCTCATGATCCACCCGCCTTGGCCTCCCAAAGTGCTGGGATTACAGACATGAGCCACCACACCATGCCTGTTCTGAATAATTTCTTCTAAATTATTTTCTACTTCACTAATACTTTCTTCAGTGTGTCAAGTATAAAATTTGGTTTTTATTTTTAAATTTACTTTGTCAGTTTCTATATTTTTCAATTTGCTCCTTAAATTTTTTAGATTAGCTTCTGTTTCCTTGAATATAGTAAGCAGTTTTGTTACCCCCTTGTCTGACAATTTCCAGATCTGAAGTTCAACAGATTCTATTTCTGGTATCTGTCATTTCTTTCTCCTTCCTTCCTTCCTTCCTTCCTTCCTTCCTTCCTTCCTTCC
>NW_012115566.1:1206703-1229512 GCF_000951035.1 Colobus angolensis palliatus | reverse complement strand
TTCTTTGTATGACTTCAAAACCCAAGAAAAGTGTTCCTATTCTTATGTCAAAACGTCCTAGCACTACTTACGGAATGAACTGTTAGGGGGAAAATGAAATAAAAAAGCAATGTCATTTCCCCTAAATCTTTAGTAAGCACTTGTTGGATTAGTAAATCTGAGGCCTTGCGTGCAAGTCAGAGGATGGCAGCTCAAACTCACTAGAATCCATCTGGTTGTCTCTTCTTTCCTTTTGTCTCACATGCTTTGTTATGTATCAGTTTAACTACACATATTTTAAAATAAGGACTTTCAGGGCAAAACGTCTTACAAACATATACTATCACCATAACTTCATGTAAGCCTGAATTTAGTATATGGTAAGTCTGAACTTATAAAACGTTCATTCAGGCTTCCATCAAGTTACGGTGGTAGAATATGGTAAATGAACTTATAATGTGATCTTATAAACTTCTTTTTTTTTAGAGCAGTTTTAGGTTTACAGCAAAATTGAGTGCATACACCCCCTCACTCCACAATCACAACCTTCCCAGTTAGCAACATTTCACCAAAGTGATACATTGGTTACAATTGATGAACCTACATTGACACATTATCACCCAAAGTCCATAGTTTACATTAGGTTTCACTGTGGTATTGCACATTTTATGTGTTTGGACAAACATATAGTGACATGTATTCACCTTTATAGTAGCACTGTAAAAGAATAGTTTCACTGCCCTTACCCTAAACTTTTAACATCAAAAAGCAGAAAAGCCATGAGTGAAGAATAAAGGGCTAGTCCTTTAAAACGTATAATGTTAGAACCCAGAAAATGATACCCCCAAAGTATGGCATTTTTTGTCTTTCTGGTTAAAGGAGATATATATAAAAGGAGATTCTGGTTTAAATCCCAGCTGTTCTTTTTCAGCTTTTGCCCTGAAGCATGATTTCAAGTAGGCAGGGAACTGCTTTAATACAGTATGTCCTTCTCATTTCACTGTCTCAGAAACCAAAGCAGCCGTATTCACCTGAAAGTAGTTGTTCACCTCACATTGGTGCATCTGTTAGTCTCAGAAGTTACCTCTCTGCGCTGTATATAGTACCTGATTCTCTTTCATGGCACGGATGGTGCACTTATCTCCCTAAAGAAAGTCTACTAGTTAAACACAGTCCAGAGGAAAGGATTAGGGAGATACTGAGATGGAGAAAAAAGTGTTTTCAGATTCATTACTGTTTGCAAGCTATAAGAGGCACAGATCATTTGAGCAAAAATATGTAAAAGTGGAAATTATAAAACAATCTTATTAGGATGTAGGATAGACGGGTGTGTGCTGACTGCTTTTTTTCAGAGGCAAAGATGGGGTGAGGTCCGCTGGGGTGGCTCCAACTGTAGTCCCAGCTACTCAGGAGGCTGCGGCGGAAGGATCCCTTCAGCCCAGGAGTTCGAGGCTGCAGTGAGCTAAGATGGCACCACTGCACTCCAGCCTGGGCAATAGAGAGAGACCCCTTCTCTTCAAACAAACAAGCAAACAACAAAACAAAAGCATAAACAGAAAAAAGGAGGGAAAGATCTGATGAAGTCAGACTTGAGTATATCTAGGAGTTGGTGAAGAAGGCTGAGATGATCAGGATTATCTATCGATATTGGTGCACCAATGAGCCCATCTTGATCCCTTTATCAGATGAGAATGCAAAATAATGCCATATACTGACTGGTACTTTCCCCCAGGCAACTCTGATTTGTTGATGGTTCATTATCTTTAAAAAGTCATCACGGTATCAGTGCTGTTTCTCAATTACAAATAAAATAAATCAAATTCAAGCTACACTTTTCTACTGGATATGCTATAACTTCTTAATTTTCTGTAATGGAAATTATCCTTTTGCCAACATCTACTCAGATGACTGGACTAATACAGTCATGCCTAGATCAACCTCAGGGATATGATCTGAGAAATTAGTCGTAGGCTATTTCATCACTGTGCGAACATTTTAGAGAGTATTTAACACAAACCTAGATGGTATAGCCTACTCTACACCTAGGTTATATGGTGTAGCCCATTGTTTCTAGGCTACAAACCACTACAACATGTTACTGTATTGAATACTGTGGGGCAGTGGAACACACAGATAAGTATTTGTGTACTTAAACACAGAAAAGGTACAGTAAAAATACGGTATAATAGTCTTACAAAACCACGGTCGTATATGTGGTCAGTCGTTGACGGAAAGGTCCTTGTGTGAAGCACAACTGTAGTTCCAGTTTGAGCGTGACACCGTGTTGAAATTTTAAGAGTTAACCTGCCGGGCGCGGTGGCTCAAGCCTGTAATCCCACTGCTTTGGGAGGCCGAGGCGGGCGGATCACAAGGTCAGGAGATTGAGACCATCCTGGCTAACACAGTGAAACCCCGTCTATACTAAAAAAAAAAAAAAAAAAAAATTAGCCGGGCGTGGTGGCAGACGCCTGTAGTCCCAGTTACTCCGAAGGCTGAGGCAGGAGAATGGCGTGAACCCGGGAGGCGGAGCTTGCAGTGAGCCGAGATCGCGCCACTGCACTCCAGCCTGGGAGACAGCAAGACTGTCTCAAAAAAAAAAAAGAGTTAACCTGTATGGTGAGAGTACATGTGGTTCAGGTTGTTCATATACATATGGCATCACGTTGTTCATACATATTATTATACACTATTATAAAGTATTTTAAACTTCCATGAGCACTGCAATAAAACATGGGAAAATGTTAATGATTTATTAGAGGAAAATAACTGTTACGAATATTGAAGCCCATTCTAAAGATAGAACTATTGAAGCTAAAGAAAATGCCCTAGATAACTACTATAGGTATTGTAAAAACAGTTTCTCTGTGTTTTGAAAACCCAGAAGAGCATATTCAAAAACAAGAATGTACCATACGGAAAGGTATTGGCCATCTCAAAACTCTCACATACGGCAAAGGACTTTGGTCTTCCCAAGATAGCCATCTGGTGGCGCCTAAGTCATTCTCCAGAACTTTGATGTGCCTAGCACATGAAAGCACCCACAAATAATGGCAGGAAAAAAATTCACTCCACATTTTCAAGATTATTGTTAGAAAATTTTCCTCAGGAAGCTCTATGGGTGGCTGAATCTTTTCTTCTCTGTGTTGATCATAACTCTCCAAAAAACTGAGGCTTCAGTTTTTTATCTCCAGTACCGTTGGGGCATTTACAAATGGATTTTATTCAGTTGTCCAAAATTTTTAAAAATTGAACGTGTTTCAACATATTTTCAAAAGTAAAATTGTGTAATTTTGGGTTGGACTGAAGCTTTCTCTTCTAAAAGATTAATACTTTAAATTATTGTTGTCAGATAGGGCTTCCTACAATGATGAAAAAGTTCTATATCTGTGCTGTCCAATTGGTAGGTATGACATGCCACGTGTGACTATTGAGCGTTGAAATAGGAATAGTACAACAGCTGTGTTACCAAAACATAATAACAAGTATTATTCAAAGCTTGCAGATTTTGTTTTTCCACCTGGGAAATACAAAACATTTAGCACTGTTAATGGACAGAGAAATCCACTTCAGTAGTGAAATTCTTAAGATTCTCCCATTAAAACACACACTTTTTGTTCTTATTCTCAAAATCTGAGAAAGCAGCACAAATTTATGGTCTTCTTTAAATCAACATTTGAAAACACCGTTGTAAAATTACAACTGAGACAGTGAAAGAGATCTGACCTAACCAGTTCCATCTTTCTTCTAACTTCCAGGCTGTCCTTGTTCATTCCTGGTCATAGACTGACCTAACTTTGTGAGGAACTTATTTTAACTTAGTTCAGCTTTGAAACAAAGACAATAGCAGCCGTTTCCAAAACACACCCGCTTCCTGCCTGGAGACTAGACTGTTGCAGGACTAACAAATTAGCCACAAGATTTAAGTATGGTTTAGGAGTTATGCAGCTGGAGGCTGCAAGATTCTAAACCTCCCCAAATTGCTCCTAGGGATAACGTCACTATTGTAAAATCTAAGATCAGTGCTTGAGATATTTTGCAGACCCTGTACTCTATGGATCAGCAGGCACCACCCATAATGATAAACTGCCTCATCTGGTCTTGTGGCCCCCATCCAGGAATTGAGTCAACACAAGAGGACAACTTCGACTCCCTCTGATTCATCTCAAACCCGACCAATCAACTTTCCCAATCACTGGTCTCCTACCCACCAAATTATCCTTAAAAACTCCAATCCACTTGGGGAGACTGAGTTGAATAATAATAAAATGAGTCTCCCGCACAGCCAGCTCTGCATGCCCCTGTCTTGATAAATGGTTCTGTCTAGGCAGTGGGCAAGCTGAACCCATTGGGTGGTTACACATTTTCAAATTTTCAGAGCTTTCCTTAGACTAAAATTTTACCATCAGTCCTAAGATAATATGATCTATGATACAAAACTCGCCGTAAAAAAGTTACTATATAGCACTGCTATAGAAATCTATAAAGTGTTTCCAGCGTAGGAGGGCCGATTACAGTCAAGGCACCCAGCTGGAATGGCATGATTTTTTTTTTTTTTTTTTTTGAGACGGAGTCTCGCTCTGTCGCCCAGACTGGAGTGCAGTGGCGCGATCTCAGCTCACTGCAAGCTCCTCCTCCCAGGTTCACGCCATTCTCCTGCCTCAGCCTCCCGAGTAGCTGGGACTACAGGCACGCGCCACCACGCCAGGCTAATTTTTTTTGTATTTTTAGTAGAGACGGGATTTCACTGTGTTAGTCAGGATGGTCTCGATCTCCTGATCTCGTGATCCGCCTGCCTCAGCCTCCCAAAGTGCTGGGATTACAGGCGTGAGCCACCGCACCCAGCCTCTAAATCTTTTTAATAAACTTTCACCCCTGCTCTAAGACTTGCCTTGGTCTTTCCTTCGGCCTTATGCCCCTCAATCGAATTCTTTCTTCCTCCTGAGAAGGCAAGAATTAAAGTTGCTGCAGACTCCTTACAGATAATGGCACAACTAATATGTTGAGATGGTCACACATGCATGTGTGAGGCCCTTCAAAATGTGAGCTGCAGTTAGAATTGGGAAGAGAAGGGAGTGGGGATGTGTATATTTTCTGATTCCCTTCCTCATCTCAGCTTTTAAAACTAGCTAAGTGCTGCTTCAAGTCAGCCAGACACGAAGGCTTCAGTTTATTTAACACAATAAATAATTTCTATTTGGATCCAAAGCTTACATTATGCTTTAATAAATGTTACCCTTAAAAAGTCAGAAACAGTAACAATGAGTCAATGAAATGCATACAAAGTAGGCCGGGCGTGGTGGCTCACGCCTGTAATCCCACCACTTTGGGAGGCCGAGGTGGGTGGATCACTTGAAGTCAGGAGTCCGAGACCAGCCTGACCAATATGGTGGAAACCCCGCCTCCACTGAAAAAAAAAAAAAAAATTAGCCCGACAGGGTGGTGCACACCTGTAATCCCAGCTACTGGGGAGGCTAAGGCAGGAGAATCGCTTGCACCTGGGAGGCAGAGATTGCACGTGAACCGAGATTGTGCCATTGCACTCTGCACTCCAGCCTGGGTGACAGGGTGAGACCCTGTTTCCAAAAAAAAAAAAAAGGCATAAAAGGCATACAAAGTCTAAAATCGGAGGAACAAGAGACAACTGATGGGGGAAAAGAAAAAAGGAGGAGATTGCGATGGGAAGAGAGTGGTGGGGAAATCCGTGGGACAGTTTTCAAACTCTCTGGGTCTGTCCCTTGACCAAGGAACAGCTCAAAAAAGAAGGGATCTGAAGAAAATGATCTGTGGTTTCGCATTTGTTTTCTGTCTTTTTCTTTCTTGCTTACTCTTCCAAAATACTGGGAATTGTAACCAATGTGATTGGGCTTGTTGATTTGGTGCCTTGTTTGTTTTTCGGGTTTTGGAATTCTGAGCCAGTCTGTGCTTCCCCAGCCTCTTTCATTTTGTCTTTCGTCTCCTGACACAACCACCCAGGATGGTGTCAAAGCCTTAGAGCAGAAATGAATCAATATTAAAAGCAAAATAGAGCTTGTTTTCCTTCGTTTCCATGTGAATTCGAAGAATTGATAGAGAATGGAAGTGCCACAAAACAAAAAACAAAACAAAATTGAGGTGAGTCATAGACATGACAGACATGGTTTTGCAAACAATGCCACAACCAGGAGAGGAAAAAAGAAAAAAAAAAACCTTGAGGTGCCGGGGATTGAACCCGGGGCCTCGTGCATGCTAAGCACGCGCTCTACCACTGAGCTACACCCCCCCGTATGCGCCTTGTGCCAAAATATTTCTATGGCCTGTTCCTATTTTCGGGATGGCTAAGAAGCTTTACTTCTTATTCGCTTTACTGCGTATTGTTTCCTGGCTACCTGAGAGAAGGAAAACTGAATGTTATATCGAAAGTCCTGTGCTGGGCCTGGGATCTCCCACTGCAGGTCACCCTCTCGGACGCCAGCTCGACAGCCACCTGTCGGGGTTCATAAGGGAGCCGTTCTGCCTGGCTGCCCCCACAGAAAGGTCTGTGATGGAGGGATCTCTGCCTTGAAAGGTTACCAGGAAACCGCGAGCACAATGCAGGAAGATAAAAAGAAAGCCCTAAACTCCGCCGTGGGAATTTAGGTCCAAGTGGGAGAGAAGACAGGAGGCGAATTGCAGACTGGCTTGGACCGGTCGTAGTTACTGCCCCCGCAGGTTCCCGCGCATAGCCTCGAGGTGGAGAACCTCCGCACGCTGAGTTTCGCCGGCTCTGAGGCTCGGGTGGTGAGTCGCCGAGATGCGTACTGGGAAGAGAAAGGAGCGAGAAGGACGCACCTGCGTTTATGGCGCCACCTCGCGGGAGGAATCCTCCACGGAATAAAAAGTATGCAGAAGCAAGGCGCTTTATGACTGCCTAAACCCTTCGTGCTCCTGGAGAGTTCTTAGACCTCTCCACTCCTTGGCACAGCTGACCTCTCCACTCTTTGGCACACCGGCAGGCGCCTTCTGCCGTTCGCCAAACCTTGGTACTACAGTCAATCCAGAAATGAGCTTCTGGAGCAAATCCTAAATCCCTTTCTGTTTTCTTCTGATTCGCTGTCACCTTTGAGGGACCTGTTTCTCCTTGGAAACCTGGAAACAACATCTAGCCTATAGTACCTCCCCAGGTCCAGGGCTGGCCCTCCCGACCAGTAGAGCCAGTTGGACTGTGCGCCTAGAGGTGGACAGACCGGGGAAACGACATACTGTATACGTACAATGCATGGGCCACAGGCGACCCTATGACCCAGAGATTAAAGAGACTTAGACTAAGTCTTTCGACTGGGTTCAGGTCACACTACTGCCAAAACACCGCACCTCGGCATTTGAGAAAACAACAGAAGCAGAAACGTCTCTTTCTCTGGGCGGGCAGTGAAGCGGACCATGAAAGCTAGCTGAGCTTCTCATTGAAGTAGGTGATAAGACTGTCATTTCAGAGGGGAGGAAATGTACCTGGAGGAAAGAAATGAAGACACAGAGATGCCAAGGGGAATCTGAATAAATAGGCTTTGCTAAGTTCATCCCAGTTTATAACCATTAGATCATACCCCCTTTTGTCCAATTATACTTCTATGGGACTATCCACTTCTTCATCAAACCTAAGCATAAAAATATAGAAAGTCCTTACTTATTGTCAGCTGGTTCTTGGAAACTATTACTTTAAGCAAAACAAAACCAATTTTACCATAGACTAGACTAATTGATACAACAAGAGTTCTATAGCAAATTTCAGGTCACAAAAACACCAAATTTATAAATAAAGACTCTAAACATTTCTAATATTAAATATTGAAATAAATGTGAGCTACACATAAAGTTAAGATTAATAGAAACAAATAATATAATTATTGACCTATTTTTGGTGAATTAGTGACTGCAGTTCTAGAGGTGGTGGGTTAGATCAAGGAATAAATGTTTGCAAAACATCAATTGTAGGGGGCAATTCCTACCAACACACAGTTCAAAAACAAGAATATGGCAGCTGGCTGATTGCTTTAGCACCATATCGTTTACTATAATGCATTTGTAGGATTATAGTATGCTTCCTGAATTTTGATTTTACAGTAACTTGTATTCATTCATGTATTTTTCAACCTGCTTACACCAATTCAAGATCCTGGGTGGCTGAAGCCTAATACCACTCCTCAGGAGGGAACAGGTGGCCATTCCATCATAGGGCTGGCTCATACACACACACACACACTCACTCACACGTATGCTCGCGTGCTCTCTCTCTCTCACTCAGACTGATTACGTAGATATGCTAATGAACCTAATGTGCATATTTTTGGGATGTGGGAGGAAACTCACACAGACAGCGGCTTCCAGGAGAAATAGATATTTTTCTCATCAATGTTATAACAAAATGATGTTGAATGAAACAATATTATTCAAGAGTCTGCTGTACACAGATTTTCCTATTTCTTCTTCATTTCTGAAGGCTCCTGTGTCAATAAAATTTATGTTTAATAGATTCATATGCACTCTTGTTGCCCAGGCTGGAGTGCAATGGTGCGATCTCAGCTCACTGCAGCCTCCACGTCCCGGGTTCAAGCGATTCTTCTGCCTCAGCCTCCCACTTCAGCCTCCCGAGTAGCTGGGATTACAGGCACATGCCACCATGTCCCGCTAATTTTGGAATTTTAGTAGAGACAGCTGTTTAGTAGAGACAGTTCGAGCCAGGTTGGTCTCGAACTCCTGACCTCAGGTGATCCACCTGCCTCGGCCTCCCAAAGTGCTGGGATTACAGGCGTGAGCCACCCTGTCCAGCCTGCTTTTTCCTTGTTAATCTATCTTTTGTTATGAAGTGTCAGCCATGAACCTGGCACTGGGTGGGAAAAGATGTTTTTCTGCCCTAGACCTTCCTATGAGTGCTTTTGGGACAACACTGCAGGAGTCCCCAAAGGTGAAAATTTACCCGGAAGAGTTAATAAAAACAAGTATCCCCAGGCCTTACCCCAGAGACTGAGATGCTGTGTGCTTTCAGAGTCTCCAGAAAAGGGCCCAGGAATCATTATGGGGTCACAGATGTCGCAGCCAGATCATCTTCACATCTGTGGAATCTTGTGTTATTTAATATTTCCCAGTTGAATTTGATACTCAGGCAAGTTTGAAAACCACTGGGCCTGAAAATCTAGCCACAACAACAGAAACTGAAACTAGGATCTGGGGAAAGTTAGCAAGGGGAGGAGAAAGATTGGAAAGTATTACAAGAAAAACTTGGGACTGTAACGTTTCCCCCAAACTGGGAAGGTCCCGGAAGAGCAAATACAGTCCAGCTTAATAAGCAGGTGAGTTTAGTAGGACTTAGATACAGGGTACTCCTGGGTGCGGCAGGACAGCTCTAGAGATCCATGCTGCCTCCTGTCTTACCTGTTTTTCAGTTAATTTTCTGGCTTTTTGCCTATTGTGTTTGAGCAATGAGACTGTTTTTCTTGGGAGGTTCTCAGATACTCTCTGGGATGTTTGTTCTCAAGGACACCTGCTCCTCTGCTGGGCATCGTGGCCTTGGCTCACCACCAGGCCTTCAGGGTTCAGGGAGTAGACATACACTCTTAAGTAACATGGTAGGTGATCTGTTGCACTACAATCCACCCTGCCCCCCAGCTCTTACATTCTTTCTGCCAATCTTGTGTGAGACTCCCTGTGTAGGATGCAAGGAAAGAACCATTCAGGTCTATAATGTATAGCCGTGGCTTGTGCATACGGGCCACATCTACAGTATACGTAGCAGCACAAAAAGCAGAAGCTAACTACAATTATAATGTCTATTAGCAAAACATAATTCTCATAACTAGGGAAATTGTGTAACCAATTTGAGAATGATTAAAGGAAACCTAATTACGTTATATCATGGATCTGAGTTGACAAATGGTTTAAAGTATCTGTGACATTATTCTCTAAATCAGGGAAATAGGTGCAACAGGTAGCACCTAGAAAGGCACATTTTGGGTCTTTGTCATGTTGGCGATTGAGCCTCTAGGTGGAGGCAATCCCTAGTGAGCCTGGGTTGCATTATCAGTGCTATTGTACAAGTCCAGTTCTGTCAGGAGAAAGGCCGAGTATTTTAAGGCATATCACTATTATTTGATAGGGAGAGGTATCTGACTGGTTGTTGACTGCTTCGGAAGTTGCAGCTCAGTCTAGAAAGACATTACCAGCTGCCATGAGTAGCAGAAACAACCTATGGGCATAAACACAGGTGGTTAGTAGGAACCCTCACGGGCGTATTCACTCCTGGCAACATTACTATCATTGTGTTTTCTCCCATTGGCACTATTAGGGACGCCACTGTAGGCTTCAGGCCTGGATTACGAAACCACACGTGGCTTCTTTTCCTAGTAGCAGCCATAATAGCCAATTGATAAGTTTCCAGCCTTGCCCATGCTATCCATACTATAATTACTCCAGCAGGTATGGGTGCTGCCATATGTTGATAAAGTAAGTCTCTTGGAACTCTATCAAGGAGCACAGCTGGGACCACTGCCTCTATGGCAGTTATCATGGCACCCTCCAGTACTATAAAACTAATCCAGTATGGAGGCACATTCCAGCTCAGCTTCAGGTCCCTGTAGCCATCACTGCCTGGCAGATCCACTGGTGTTCTCAGGAACCTGTTTCACCATCTGCCTCAGGAGCATGGCTCAGTGTCTTTGAGGTAACCCTGAGAATTTGTGGGACATGTCTTACAGGCCTTCCTTGCCAACCATTTATAAGGAGTGATGTCATGTGTGCTAGTGGGTGACTCATTTGAAGTTTGTATGGCTTTAGGGAGATTCTTAGTCCAGGAACTTAAAGAGCCATCCTGAAACAGTGCACACATTTGTGTCTTTAACAGCCCATTCTTTCTGTAAGTCCTGCCTCTGTTGGATTGTGGTTTTAAGTGGAACTTCCAGTCTATGTTTTCTTCTTCTTCTTTTTTTTTTTTTCCTGAGACAGAGTCTCGCTCTGTAGCCCAGGCTGGAATGCAATGGCGCGATCTCAGCTCACTGCAACCTCCCCCTCACGGGTTGAAGCAATTCTCCTACCTCAGCCTCCCAAGTAGCTGGGACTACAGGCGTGCACCACCATGCCTGGCTAATTTTTGTATTTTTAGTAATGATGGGGTTTCACCACGTTGGCCAGACTGCTCTCAAACTCCTGACTTCAAGTGATCCACCCGTCTCGGCCTCCCAAAGTGCTGGGATTACAGGCATGAGCCACTGTGCCTGGACCAGTCTATATTTTCTTTTGATGCCCAGTGTTGGGTATCTTTGCTAGACCTATCAATGTACCAGGGCCTAGAAGATATTGGCGGGGTACCCTTATATATGGTGGTTGGCCTGATAGGTGGCTTCACTGCCATGTTGGCTCCCTCCCATAACTGAGACCAAAACCCTACAGGTACCATTCCCATTGGTTGCTTTTGCCCCAAACCTAAATTCATCCCTGTGACATCTCTGGTGATTGCTAATACAGCAATAGAGTCTCTAGTGCTTGGGCTTATTTCACCAATATTTTTGTTTTGTCAAATGCCTCTTGCTCTATTTATGTCATCTCATTTTTTACCTGTCTTTATTAGGGTATATAATGGGTGGAGTATTTGTGACAGATGAGGAATGAATATCCTCCAGTAGCCAGTAAACCCAGGAAAACCTGGAGCTGCTCTACTGTCTGGAGAGCAGGCTACTGCGCTGTCTTATCAATGACAGCTTTGGGTATGTTTCACATCATACCCAACCAGGTAACTCTTAGGAATTTGACAACCATGCCAAGCCCCTGTATCTTTTTGGGGTTGACTTCCTATCCCTCCTTCAGGCTGTCCAAAACAGTTTGTAGGGTAGTCTCCAAATCTGTAGGAGACTCTGAGGTTAGCATGTTATCATTAATATAGTGAAACAGGGAGACCAAGGCAGGCAAAAAGATTATAGACAGCTCCTGTGCAATCATACTGTGACAGATGGTGGGGCTTTGCAGGTGCCCTTGTGGCTGCACCTGGAAAGTCCATTCTTGGCCCTCCTAAGTGGAGGCAAACTGGTCTTGTGAATTTTCAGCTAAAGGAATATTGGAAAAGGTATTAATGAAGTCAATCACAGCATGGATACTTCCCAGCTTCGGTACTGCTTGCTTTAGCAGTTGAGCAATATTGGATACAGCTGCATGTACAGGGAGTACCACTTTGTTCAGCTAGCGGTAATCCACCATCCTCTTCCCGGCATCACCTGGCTTCTTCACAGGCCACACAGGGCTGCTGTAGGGGCTCTGGGCCAGTCTGACTATTTGTACCTTATGCAGTTTCTGGATTGTTTGGGTGATTTCAGAGAGTCACCCCGAGAGCAGGCAGTATTGTTTCATGTTAATTACCTGCAAGTATACAGGTGCCCATTTGGCTCGTCCCCTTTTTCCTTTTGATTACTCTCTGGACCTGGTCCTTATTTTTATCCAGCTCACTGAGGTCTGCCAATGCTTCCCCCATATCATAGATTTCATTTCCCACTAAGAGGCTCACAAGTGTGACCAATGCCCTATATTATTATAAATGCCGTTTTTTTAAATTGGAAATGACCCAGACATTCAACAAGTACTTAAAACAATTTTAAGCTTTTAAACTACACAAAAAGTTCACCTGCAAGCATTTATCTCTTACACTTACTCAATTTATTAATTTTTAGCAGTTTACCTAGATTACTCATGGGAACGAAGACATTAAACAAAGTTACTCATCATTCTGAATTATTTTTCTGTTAAACTGTGAATGTCAGGTGTTCACCTAGGCAAGAACTTTAAACACATGGGCATTTTTGCCAATAACTCAGGAAGTTTAGCTGTTTTCACTGAGCTAACAATATTAAATTAGTCATACTTATCAAAAAATCACACAAAGATCATTCTGTTTTTGGCTGGGTTTACAGACTTATGGCCTTTATGTCAAACCCTGACACCTTAAAATATCTAGCAGAGGCAAATGTAAAACTAATTGGTAAACTGAGACAAAAACGTATGCTGACAATTCTGAAGACATTTCTATTTTCATTTTACCAATAATTTTAAAGCCAGATTATTTATTAAATATTACTAAATTCATATGAACTTGAAAAGCATTTGGACTTAATTTATGAGAACTCATTTATGTATAAGCCATTTGGTAGTATGCTAGGCAAAACACGTAATATACATACATACACATTTAAGCATGTATATATACACACAAATCAATATCCAACAGCTTTTACTTGGAACCATAGCCAGGAGACAACATCATAAATTTATTATTTTACAAAAGATAGCTGGATCAGGCCGGGTACAGTGGCTCAGACCTGTAATCCTAGCACTTTGGGAGGCCGAGGCGGGAGGATCAGCTGAGGTGAGGAGTTGGAGACCAGCCTGGCTAACATGGTGAAACCCCGTTTCTACTAAAAACACAAAAAATTAGCTGGGAGTGGTGACGCACTCCTGTAATCCCAGCTTCTCAGAGGCTCAGGTAGGAGAATCGCTTGAACTTGGGAGACGGAGGTTGTAGTGACCTGATATCTTACAATTGCACTCCAGATTGGTCAACAAGAGCGAAACTCCGTCTCAAAAAAACAAAAAAAAGCTGGATCCAAATTATTTTTCACAAAATTGAGACCTGTTCACATGACTAAACTGTTTGCACTGATAGGTAATCCAATAAAGACTGTGCAACAAAATTTTGGGTAAACCAGTTTCTATAGCAGTTTGGTTTTTAAAATCCTCATTTATCCCATCTCCTTTTTTCTCTGCTTCAAATGAGTTTCATTGTTTACATTTTAGTAAGAACTGGCTATACTGTAGAGAAAAGTAAAATCTCCAAGTGGCTTTGAATTAGTGAGTTTTATTTCAACACCAGTAGCTTAATAATGGCATATTCAACACCAGGTCATGGGGGCAGCAAAGTCAGGCAGAGTCAAAGGAATGAGAAAAAACAGTTTGAGAGAGAAAGTGAGGGGGGGGGCGGGGGGGGCCATCACGAGGGTGGATGCTGTGGAGTATGGAGGCTGTGAAAGACCTGACCTATGGGGGCCCACTCTATTTATTGGCGCTCAAACAAAGAAACAGGCGGTGAGGATCTGGGGGTTGAAAGGAAATGGTGTATCAAGTAAATGAGAAACATATGGCTACTTGAGACAATGGGAGTGCTAGAAGCAAGGAGCCAGCAAGTCTAGCAGACATGCAAGCCCTGCCTCAGCTTCTCCCCCAACACTCAGCTTTTCTCCCAACATTTGAGTCAGGGCGCAGTGTCTCATACCTGTAATCCCAGCACTTTGGGAGGCCGAGGTGGGCGGATCACAAGGTCAGGAGTTTGAGACCAGCCTGGCCAATATGGTGAAACCCCATCTCTACTAAAAATACAAAACTTAGCTGGGCATGGTGGCGGGTGCCTGTAATCCCAGCTACTTGGGAGGCTGAGGCAGGAGAATAGCTTGAACTGAGGAGGCAGAGGCCGCAGTAAACTGAGATCACTGCACTCCAGCCTGGGTGAAAGAGCAATAATCTGTCTCTAAATAAATAAATAGCATATTCAAAATAAGCAGCAACAAAAAATAGAGAAATAGAGTTTTAGGTAACTCTTCTTAACTCTATAGTTGCAGCTTAACCATTTGAGATCTGAATTTTTTTGTTGTAATTTTCCCATCAGTTTAAAAATGTGCACAAGAAAGGACCACACATAATAGGTAACCAGCTGGAGTCCTAAAAAGCTGGCATTCCTTTGAATTTCTGCAGGCGTATCTACCCTTTCTCCCTTTCCTGCTCTAATGCTTTCTCAGGGGCCAGCCTTATTGCAACAATAGCACATTTGCTATCCTTATCCTACTTTAATATCTTAGCCTCTTGCAATATGCACTTAGTCCCTGCCACATTTTCTGAGTATCCCTATACTTGCGCAGCAGTCCACAAAGGTTGAGCGGTGGAGCAATTCCAACCCACCTGCATGTTGCTGACCACCCCAGGATTCCCCCTGCAGATGCCGTTTCCTGACTCATCCTTTGGTCTCTCAGCTCCTGTTTGTGAGGCCAATTGTTATGAGAAAACTTGGGACTGTAACATCCCCCTAAATTGGGAAGGAGCCGAGAGACCAAAGAATGACTCAGACAAGTACAGCTTGACAAGTAGATGAGTTTATTAGGACTTACACACAGGGTACTCCTGGATGTAGCAGGACAGCTCTAGAGATTCATGCAGCCTCCTGTCTCTAAACGACTTTTGTTTTTTTAAAACCAAGTCTCACTCTGTCTCCCAGGCTCCGAGTATAGTGCTGTCATCTCGGCTCACTGCAGCCTCCGCCTCCTGGGTTCAAGTGATTCTCCTGCCTCAGCCTCCTGAGTAACTGGGATTACTGGCACCCACCACCCTGCCCTGGTAATATTTGTATTTTTAGTAGAGACTTGGTTTCACTATGTTGGCCAGGCTGGTCTCGAACTCCTGGGCTCAAGCAATCCACCCACCTCGGCCTCCCAGAGTGCTGGGAGTGCTGGGATTATAGGCGTGTGCCACCGCACCCAGCCTCTAAACTGCTTTCAAACTTATTTTCAGGCTATTTGTCTACTGTGTTTGAGTGATGAGACTGTTTTTCTTAGTAGGTTCCTAGATACACTGCTGGATGTTTGGGTTCTCAGGGACACCTACTCCTTGGCTGGGCACCATGGCCTTGGCTCACCACCTGGCTCTCAGGATTCAGGCAGTGGACATACATCCTTATATAATCTGGTGGGGGACTCTTCACACTACAGAAAGGAAAAGAGGAAACCCATGAGCAGCAGACAGAAGAAGAGGTGAGAGGCAGTGTGCTGGGAGTAGAGACTCAAGGATGCTCAGGATTTGGGTGCTCAGATCTGGATGTGTCCCAGGCCCCCAGTGCATCTGTGCTTCCTCCAGGTAGTACAGAAGAATGAATGCCCCTTATTCTAAAGTGAGGCAACAGAAGGTGTCAATCCTTCGAGTTCAGTTGTTCACAAAGCGTAGGTGCATCAGAATCATCTGGATGGCTTGTTGAAACATATATTGGGAACATCCATTGGAATTTCTGATTTAGTGGGCCTGGGGTAGGGCCCAAGAATTTGCAGTTCTAACAGGTTTCCAGATTATACTGATGGTGATCAGTGGACCAAATTCCAGAACCTCTTACAAGAGACCCGGCTTGTCTTGCCTGAGACTTTTGTGACTCACTGAGTCTCTGGATGGGCTCAGCATTTTCTCAGGTGCAGCTCCTAAACTGTATGTTTGAAGTTCGTTAGTCACATACACCTGCTCTTTGAAACTGTCACAGGGAAGCCAACCCATCTGGTTGTCAGGGAGCAGTGGTAAATGCTCTCACAAGAGGCAAGCCTGCTTAGGGCTGGGCAGCTCCGGTTGCAGAAGGAAACACCAATTTAGCATGTTTGCTTGCTTGCTTTTTTTGCCTGCTTATTTTTAGCACATCTAGTTGAGAATCCAAAACAACAAAATAATAAGACAGACCAGTCAAATGTGTACACTTTACGAGATTCTCAAAACAACAACAACAACAAAGTTTCTGAGTTTGGGAATCTAAGTGGCCTCTACCAAGATCTGAAGTTCAAGTTCTGATCCCTGTGCACCCAAATTACATCTTTCTCCTCCAGGTAGAAAGCTATCAAAATCCAGCTTTTTCCTGGGCACGCTCTTTATAGCATATGCAGCTGGCTCTTCTGCTACTGTCACACTGCTATTGCATAAAAAGGAGTCTTGGCAGTCTTGGCCGGGGGCAGTGGCTCACACCTGTAATCCCAGCACTTTGAGAGACCGAGGTGGGTGGATCTCCTGAGGTCAGGAGTTGGAGACCAGCCTAGCTAACATGGTGAAACCCCGTCTCTACTAAAAATACAAAAATTAGCCTGGTGTGGTGTGGCAGGCACCTGTAATCCCAGCTACTAGGGAGGCCAAGGCAGGAGAGTCGCTTGAACCTGGGAGGCGGAGGTTGCAGTGAGCCGAGATTGCACCATTGCACGCCAGCCTTAGCGACAAGAGCTAGACTCCAAAGAGCGAAATTCCGTCTTAAGAAAAAAATAAGTCTCAAGGGCAGAACCATGAAAGAGCTAGAGTTGTCATACAATTGGAGAGCTAATGATTCAACATTTTGTTAATCATTGACCTTGTTCTCTGTCCTACTCTAAGGAGGGCATAATGTGTGTCTCCTGCAATTGGTCCTGGGAACAATGCTTAAGGTCTAAACTAGCAGAGACTTTAGTGATAAAAAACAAAGAAGGAACCTATTTGAACTGGAAAAAGAAGGTGGATGCTGCAGGATTCAGAGACTTTATGGATTTTAAAAGCAACAAAGATGGAATATGTCCTCAGGAAACACACACACACACACAGGTAGTGTAAGAGATGTGAATGTTGCCTTTCACCAAACTATTAGATAGAGGAGAAGCAGGAATTATGCTTGTTTGTTTGTTTTTATTTGTGGAAGTAGGATGGTATCCAGAAGGGGACGAAGCTGTTTGGTTTTGGACAATAATTTAAAATACTTAAGGGCAACTTCATGGAAATGTCTGATAAACATGACCTGTGGATCAGCCATTGCACTCCAGCCTGGGCGACAGAGCGAGACTCCGTTTGAAAAAATCAAACAAAAAAATAAGTTGGTAAGGATGTATTTTTTTTGTCTATGTTCTGTTTCAACTTATGTAGATTATTGTAAATTGATGTAAACCACATGAGAGGAAAATGTGAATATAAAAATGCAAAGCCCTAGCATTTGCTCACACACACAAATCTTCTGAAATTTCATTATTTTTCCCTTTTCTCCCTTTAAAGACAGACCTATTATTATCTAGGGACAGTGAAAATGAAAAAAGGAGAATAAAAGGGAACAAAATGCAAGAAAGGAAGCTAAGCACATATTTCTGGGTATATTTTCCGAAGACACAGGATGCAAAGTACAAGTGGAAAAGAAAGTGGGGATGGAGCCAAAGTTGAGACAATAAAGGGGGCAGAAATAAAAGAAGGAAAAATGGAGCCAGTCAGAAATTGCCCTTCTCTGAGCAGAAGAAACTGTAGAGAGTAGTTCTGAATGATAACCAGGTAAAGGAGATCAGAAATAGAGTGGGATGCAGGTTAGGAGGCTTAACATTTTCAGGTTAGCAAGGTGAGATTTAAAAGGAGAGGAAAAAAAATCTCCATGAACTCTCAGTTCTTATTTTTATTTTAGAATTAAAGCCCTATGAGAAAGATGACAATTGTATTTTAGGTCACAAAGATCTCAAACCCTAATATTGTCACTATCCAGGATCTAAATCTTTTAGCTCTGTTGTGGCCTCTCTGGAGGAAGGATTAGGACCGTGAATCATGGTATCAGCCATAGCTGTCCTTGGGCAGTTCCAGAAGATGTCCTAAGCCCTAGGAGACCTGATTCCAATTCAATAAAAACGTGAGCCACATATATTCTTTCAGCAGTAAGTGTCCCAATGCTGATGATGAAGATGAAAAAATACCTTCCAGTAGCTTAATTTTTTTTCGGTTTCAATACTTTCAATATATCCAGTTTCAATAATTGCATATAACTTCAAATGTTTGGCTTTAATTGAAAATGTTCACCAAACTTTGAAAATGGGGAGGGGGAGTTGCACTTATTGGAGTTCTATGTATATTTATTGCATCACACACTTAGAATGTGTATTGTACAGGTTCGTTTCCAGTTATTTAAAGGGATTGAGAACTTCAAGCTTGAATCTGAGTGGAGACTCTGACATATAAATACAGACTTATACAGAATTGGGATCATACTGCATATGTTTTTGTTGTTTGCTTTATTCTCAACATTGTATTCAGAACATCTTCCCATGTTATTAAAAATTATTTTAGAAAGGGGAATCCTCTTCAGTTTTTACATTTCATGGCGTTATTTGTTCATCATGGCGATATTATGTTTTGTTAATGGTTGCTGCATAGACAGGGCGCGGTGGCTGGCTCTTGTAATCCTAGCACTTTGGAAGGCAGAGACGAGTGGGTCTCTTGAGTCCAGGAGTTCTAGACCAGCTTGGGCAATATGGCGAGACCCCGGCTCTACAAATACAAAAAAATTAGCTGGGCGTGGTGGCACCCGCCTGTAGTCCCAGCTACTCAGGAGGCTGAGATGGGAGGATCCCTTGAGCCCGGGAGGTCGAGGCTGCAGTGAGCCGTTATAATGTCACTGCACTCCAGCCTGGGTGACGGAGTGAGACCATGTCTCAATAGTAATAATAATAATAATAGGCCGGACGCAGTGGCTCACACCGGTAATCCCAGCACTTTGGGAGGTCGAGGTGGGCGGATCACTTGAGGTCAGGAGTTCCATACCAGCCTGGCCCAACATAGTGAAATCCCGTCTTTACTAAAAATACAAAAATTAGCCGGGTGTGGTGGCGCACGCCTGTAGTCTCAGCCGCTCGTGAGGTTGAGACAGGAGAATCGCTTCCGAGAGGCGGAGGTTGCAGTGAGCCGAGATCGCGCCACTGCACTCCAGCTTGGGTGACAGAGCGAGACTCTGTCTCAAAAACAAAACAACAACAACAAAATAATAATAATAATTGCCGTCTCTTTGGGCAATCGTGGCAGTTTTTACAGTAGAGATTAAGCTACCTTTCTAAAATGCAGTGGGGCATTTTTGTTGCTTTCGTGCTCTGCAACAGTTTATGTAATCCTATATTGGAATAACAAGAAGCACACGATATTATTCCAAATCTTGTACTCATGCTAGTTCATTTTCCATGCCACTCTGGCGTCTTCCTCCTCAGTGTGTCCGGGTCCCTGAGCAAAGCCCAAAGTAGGCACTCTAAAAATTTTGACTGAATATTCGGCGATAATTTGAGCTTTGTTTTCACCCCAAAGAAAATACTATAGAAGAAAACACTAGGAAAAATAGGAGAAGTTGATGGGAAAGATTCTCTTTGTTGAAACGAGTGTAGGGTTCAGGAAGGGAGAAATTTTGCTTTGATTTCATTGTGTTAGAATAACATGTCATTTTGAAGGAACCAAAATTATACTGTGTATTGGACAGACTGGTGTTATAGTTCTACTTCAGGGTTGGAGGTCTCATATCTTTCCTATCCCATCCACACTTTTGGTGACTGTGGGGTTCCCCCAAACACGCTATTGCTCTGTGGATTAATCCACAGCGAGCTGGTGACGCGTTCTTGTCAAGACCAAATCAAACTTGGGAAGTCTTCAAGTCAAGAATGGAAATCACCAAGCTCCATTAAAATAAACAGTATATGTGAACTGAATAACCTACTTTGTTCCGGCCTTAACGCCAACCCTGCACTTCCAACAGAACCATCTTCGAAGCTTCCTGGCCATCACTGCCCCGCCTCCAACGTCGCCATCATTCCTTTCACACCCCCCACTTCCCGAAAGTGCCTTCCGTGCGCTCTCTCAACCTCCTCTTGATTGTTTCCCCTATGGGTTGCAGCATCAGTTCAGAACTGAAAATCTCCCTATCCCACATCTCGAAGTCATTAAAGATTTCAACAGGATTCACATTGATGACCCATCTAACTGCTAGTCCTCTCACAGTTTCTGACAACTGTGTATTAGTTTTTGCAAGTTTTAGAGGGTGTTGTAAATAGTTTTTAGCTGTTAGTGAATTTTAATTTCAAACGAGGAACTTTTTATTAAGCTGGATCTCTGAAGTCAGCGCTTAAAAAGCCCCCTGCCCCACTACGTTACATTCTCTTTGTGTCTTATGTAAGCAACCGTCTTCGGCGGTTGGCCGCGTGGCCTAATGGATAAGGCGTCTGATTCCGGATCAGAAGATTGAGGGTTCGAGTCCCTTCGTGGTCGTCGTTTTTCATTCGCTGGTCTGAAAGATGTTTATTGATTCAGAGCGTTTTCCCTCTTCTTGTTCCGGTCTCGCTGCCAATTAACAACTAAAGGTATAAGTCTTATTTAAAGAGTATATACTGCGTGCCTGCCCTGGGACAAGTGCTTTATAAAAGAACAAAGCTGAAATAGCACTTGGCCTCAAAGAGCTTACTTTCTACTGGACCTAACAGTTGAAATCAAGCAAACGCTGGGAAGAAAACAAAAACAAAAACAAAAAACTGGTTTCCACTCCTGTGGAAGAAGTAAGTAGGCGGATAAAATCAAAAATAAGGGATGGGGGCTTCTTTAGGAAGCATCCATCCTCCTGGAGGTACTGAAGAAATGCTGTTTAGCTGGAAAATGAGTATTTTTCAGGCAGAAGGAATAGCATTTGTTAATTCACTGAGAATCTGAAATCACTAAGTATTTGCAAAGTATCAGGTTGCTGAACGCTTGTGTGTATGTGTTTGGAGCTGGGAGTGGGTGGGGGGCGGGAGAAGGAGTGGAAATCACTACAGAGAAAATCAACAGAAAGAGACGAAGTGAGTTAAATTTCTGGGAACAAGCTCTCTCACAGAAATTCTCTATGGGTGAGACTCTGAACATGATTTAAAATTAGTGTTCTCCAAATTTTCACTAGCTACCAAAAAAGGTAACTGTCATCACCAGGCAAATTGTCATCACTTAAGCCTAAAGGCAGAAACCACCAAAAGCTTTAATCCAAACTGAGCCGTCCTCTAGTGCAACCTGTATTAGGGTAGTCATGATAGGTTCAATTTTTGCAAGCGGGCCAGTGCCATAAATTGACCTGAACATTACTACAAAGAAAGCACAGTGAGCGCACGATCAAGCAAGTTTTCATCATTTTTAATTGAGCTCCAGTCGCTTCTTGAGGAACAGGAAGCTAAAATTGATTCTCAAGAACATTTGTTTCTGTGAGAATACGTGGTAACTGAATAAGAATTCTTTAAAAAGAAACAATGCAATTCCCAGATTTAACACCAACGCCAGTTAACATTTACCGAATGCATACACTGTGGCTGCGCTATTCCAACTATGAGAAATGTATTGATAGTCTTATTTTACAGATGTAGAAACTGACACCTAGAAGGGTATAATACATTGCCCAACACAACTAACAAAGAGTAAAGCTGGAAACTTAACCAAAATATGTTATTTCTGGAGCACAAGTCTTAATGTTTAAAACAACATTTTGTTGTTTAATGGCATGATGCAGTGTGGTAAAATATATATAATATAAAATGTCACTTTAACTTTTTTTTTTTTTTTTTGAGACAGAGTCTGAGACAGAGTCTTGCTCTCTGTGGCCAGGCTGGAGTGCAGCGGCGGGATCTCGGCTATCTCGGCTCATTGCAACCTCCGCCTCCTGGGTTCAAGCGATTCTCCTGCCTCAGTCTCCCAAGTAGCTGGGAGTACAGGCGCGTGCCACCACGCCCACCCAAGTTTTTGTATTTTTAGTAGAGACGGGGTTTCACTGTGTTAGCCAGGAAGGTCTCCATCTCCTGACCTCTTGATCCACCCGCCTCAGCCTCCCAAAGTGCTGGGGTTACAGGCGTGAGCCACCGCGCCAGGCCCTTGTTTTGGTATTTTAAAGAGACAGGGTCTC
The DNA here is from genome assembly GCF_000951035.1 of Colobus angolensis palliatus. Lineage (NCBI taxonomy): Eukaryota > Metazoa > Chordata > Mammalia > Primates > Cercopithecidae > Colobus > Colobus angolensis. Next base: position 1,207,095 of record NW_012115566.1, on the reverse strand, counting down.
ATTCTCATCGCAGTCTCAAACCCCTGGGCTCAAAGGCTCCTCCTGCCTCAGCCTCCCGTGGAACTAAGACTAGTCATGTGTCACAACACATGGCTAATTTTTAATTTTTTGTAGAGATGTGGGGGGCAGCGTGGTCTCACCATGTTACCCAAGCTGGTTTTGAACTCCTGGTCTCAAGCAGTCCTCCCTCCTTGACCTCCCAAAGTGCTTGGATTACAGGCATGAGCCACAGCCCCTCACCTTTTCTGTATTTTGAATTCGCCTATTCTAGATATTTCACATAAGTGGAATTATACAGTACTTGCCTTTTTGTATCTGGCCTATTTCATCACTAAACAAAATGTTTTCAAGATTCATCCATCTCACAGCATATACCAGCATATCTCATATAT
>NW_012115566.1:1204646-1206448 GCF_000951035.1 Colobus angolensis palliatus | reverse complement strand
AGGTGTGAGCCACTGTGCTCGACTTTATTTTTTATTGTTTGTATTTTGATGCCTATTCTGCTTACGCATTTTTGTTTATTTTTATTTATTTTGCTTCTCTGCTCATCTGTCGGTGGCTGGATTCCCCTTTTAGCTATTCTGAATAATGCTGCAATGAACACTGGATTACAAGTATCTGTTTGAGTTTCTACACCTAGGAGTAGAATTGCTGAGGCATATGCTAAATCCATGTTTAGCTTGTTAGGAACCACCAAACTGGTTTCCACGGTGGCTTTATCATTTTACATTCTCACCAACAATGCATGAAAGTTCCAGTTTATCCACATCTTCACCAACACTTTTCATTTGCCATTTTCCTGATTATAGCCATCCAAGAAAGTTTGAAATGGTACCCCACTTCGGTTTGGATTTGCATTTCCCTAGTGAATAAAGACACTGAGTACTTTCCATGTGCTTATTGGCTATTTATATATTTTCTTTGGAGAAGTGTCTATTTGATTTCTTTGTGCATATTTTTAATTGGGTTGTCTTTTTGTTTTTGAGTTGCATTAAGGTTTGGTTTGTGGTTTTTGTTTTGTTTTTTCTTTTCTTTTTTTGGGGGGGGCGGGTGTATCTGGATGTTAGACCCTTATCAAATATGTGATTTGTAAATATTTTCACCAATTCTATATGTTCTTTTTTCACTGTCTAAATAATGTCCTTATTTAGATAGCACAAAAGTTTTTAATTTTGATGACATACCATTTATCATCTATTTGTTTGTTTGTCTTTGAGATGGAGCTCACTCTGTTGCCCAGGCTGGAATGCAGTGGCACGATCTAGGCTCACTGCAACCTCTGCCTCCAGGTTCAAGCAATTCTCCTGCCTCATCCTGGGACTACCGGTGTGTGCCACCACACAGCCTCAAGTGCTGGGATGATAAGTGTGAGCCACCGTGCCTGGCCTATTTCTTTGTGTGGTTGCCTGGGCTTTTGGTGTCATGTAAAATAACCCATTGTCAAATCCAAAGATATGAAGTTTTTTTGTTTGTTTCTTTTTTTTTTATAGTTGGAATCTTGCTCTGCTGCCCAGGCTGGAGTGCAGTGGCGCAATCTCAGCTCACTGCAACCTCCACCTCCTGGGTTCAAGCACTTCTCCTGCCTCAGCCTCCTGAGTAACTGGGACTACAGGCGTGCGTCATCACGCCCAGCTAATTTTTTGTTTTTTTAGTAGAGATGGGGTTTCACCGTGTTAGTCAGGATGGTCTCAATCTCCTGATCTCGTGATCTGCCTGCCTCGGCCTCCCAAAGTGTTGGGATCACAGGTGTGAGCCACTGTTCCCGGCTGCACGAAGATTTATTTCTGTTTCTTCTAAGAGTTTTCTTCTAATGGTTGTAGCTCTTACATTTATACTATATACTACAATATATACTATAATGTTTATAGTGTCTGAACCCCTCCCATAAAAATGAAAGTGCCATACCCCAGTCATTGTGAGAACCGTAAATGTCCCCAAATATATACTAGTAGGTAGCAATGCCTTGGCTAAAGACTACTGCATATTAGTACAAATAAAGAATTAGCACAGATACATTTTATTCAGTGCCCAAATAAAGTATTTTAGGGCTCAAGTTGGGCCAGGCATGGTGGCTCACGCCTGTAATCCCAGCACCCTGGGAGGCCAAGGCGGGTGGATCATGAGGTCAGGAGATCATGACCATCCTGGCTAACACAGTGAAACCCTCGTCTCTACTAAAAATACAAAAATTAGCCAGGCATAGTGGCGGGCGCCTGTAGTCCCAGCTACTTGGGAGACTGAGGCA
>NW_012115566.1:1202113-1204596 GCF_000951035.1 Colobus angolensis palliatus | reverse complement strand
TCACCGTGTTAGTCAGGATGGTCTCAATCTCCTGATCTCGTGATCTGCCTGCCTCGGCCTCCCAAAGTGTTGGGATCACAGGTGTGAGCCACTGTTCCCGGCTGCACGAAGATTTATTTCTGTTTCTTCTAAGAGTTTTCTTCTAATGGTTGTAGCTCTTACATTTATACTATATACTACAATATATACTATAATGTTTATAGTGTCTGAACCCCTCCCATAAAAATGAAAGTGCCATACCCCAGTCATTGTGAGAACCGTAAATGTCCCCAAATATATACTAGTAGGTAGCAATGCCTTGGCTAAAGACTACTGCATATTAGTACAAATAAAGAATTAGCACAGATACATTTTATTCAGTGCCCAAATAAAGTATTTTAGGGCTCAAGTTGGGCCAGGCATGGTGGCTCACGCCTGTAATCCCAGCACCCTGGGAGGCCAAGGCGGGTGGATCATGAGGTCAGGAGATCATGACCATCCTGGCTAACACAGTGAAACCCTCGTCTCTACTAAAAATACAAAAATTAGCCAGGCATAGTGGCGGGCGCCTGTAGTCCCAGCTACTTGGGAGACTGAGGCAAGGATGGGGAGGTTGCAGTGAGCTGAGATCTTGCCATTGCACTCCAGCCTGGGCGACAGAATAAGACTCCATCTCAGGGGAAAAAAAAAAAAAGGCTCAAGTGTTTTACTCCACAGTTTTCCTTTAATGAAAAGCGGATTCCTTTTTTGAAGAGAACTTCATATTTTTTATCTCAGAGTTTCCTTTTAAAAGAAGAAGCATATGTTAGTTTGTTTTCACAGTAAGTGAAGATAGGCCATGTCACAAATAAACAGGGAACAACACTCGACTGTATCTCATAGACAAAGGAAACCTTGAGAAGTTTAACACTGTATCATAGTTTTAGACAGAACACAATAATTACATTGTTAGAACAAAGTACTAAAAAAACTGATGTTACTTTTTTTTCTTTATTTAAGAGCATAACTTAACAATAGTCCCACTTGGTCAGGCCTATGTCCCCCACCCCCCGTCTATTACTGTATGATTCTAAAGCAGTGGGAGGAAGCAATGCCCTCCTACATATCAGCTCACAAATTACACATACATCTTCAAAAGATCAGAGATTTCCATTTTAACCATCTCATCAATATTTCTACATAAGTTTAAAATATTTTTATTTTCACTTTATGCCACTTCTTAAAACTGAATTTCAGCAAGTACACTATGTAAGTCCAGGATTTCTAATTCTATTTATTTTAATTTAATTCATTTCAATAAACATTTATGGAATGCAAATGCCAATCATTATGCCAGCTACATGCATGCAAATATGAGGAAGAACTGTCTGGTTCCCTTTCTCTCAATTTGTACCAGCATCACTAGATCTTTGTGACAGTCTGGGAATAGGACTGCACATAGTGGTCCAGGTTTTGAACAAAGACAAGAAACCAATTTATTTCTTTTTTCATTTTTATTTTATTTTTAGTTTTAGTTTTTTGAGGAGTGGTCTTACTCTGTTGCCCAGGCTGGAGTGCAGTGGCATGAACACAGCTCACTGCAAGCTATTCCTCCTGGGCTCAAGTGATTCTCCCATCTCAGCCTCCCAAGTAGCCAGGATTACAGGCCTGTGCCACCATGCCTAGCTAATTTATTTTTCGTAGAGACAAGGGTCTCACTATGTTGCCCAGACTGGTCTCGAATTCTTGGACTCAAGTGATCTTCCTGCCTCAGCCTCCCAAAATGCTGGGATTACAGGTGTGAACCACTGCACCCAGCCAACAATTGATTTCTTAATACCTTTCAACTGATACCCAGTATTTTATAAGCCTTTTTGGATATAGTGAGCATCTTTTCCTGAAAGAGAGAGCAGGGAATCACAAATATTACAAAGCTCTGTTTACAAAGGAAGTCTCAGGAGTATGTGACCATTTTGCCTACCCTCTGAATACCAAAGTTTACAAATACCTGCAGGCTTAGACAAAATACTCTTCGCTTCCCACCTAAGAGTCAGGAAGTTAGAACTGGTCACTGGGTGAGACTGACCCTTTCCTTAAGGAGGATAATGACTGAAAACATTTATTTCTGCTAAAACAAGTTCTAGCCAACTCATTTCCTGGGCATGCTCTTGACAAATTTGCTAATTATTAAGTGAGGCAAAAAGCTGCCATTCAAACATTTCAAAATTGTTATATTCAAGATATTTCCCTTCCATATCTACTCTCTAAAGGTCAATTACTAGAGAAACCCAAAATTTTACACACATTCATCAGAGCTATAAATCTTTTTTCTCTGATATGGGTTTTCTTTTTAATGTCTAAATAAGCTTCATTTTGAGTAAAGCATTTTCCATGTTCAGGGCAATGATGAAGTCTTTCCCCTGTATGAATTTTGGGATAGTTAATGAAGTGTGAGCTCTCAATGCAGGTTTTCCCAAATACTTAACTTTTTTCCAAATACTTAACTTTTTTTTTTTTTTTTTTTT
>NW_012115566.1:1180820-1196081 GCF_000951035.1 Colobus angolensis palliatus | reverse complement strand
GTGAGACTCCGTCTCAAAAAAATAAAAATAAAAAATAAAAAAATTAGCTGGGCTTGGTGGTGTGTGTCTGTAGTCCCAGCTACTCAGGAGGCTGAGATGGGAGGATTGCTTGAACCCAAGAGGTCGAGGCTGCAGTGATTGTGCTATTGCACTCCAGCCTGTGCAACAGAGCAAGACTGTCTCAAAAATAATAAATAAACCTACACTCACCTAACACAGTGAAACCTCATCTCTACTAAGAATACAAAAACTTAGCCGGGCGTGGTGGCACACGCCTGTAGTTCCAGCTACTCGAGAGTCTGAGGCAGGAGAATTGCTTGAACCTGGGAGGGGGAGGTTGCAGTGATCCGAGATCACCCCACTGCACTCCAACCTGGTGACAGAGCAAGACTCCGTCTCAAAAGAAGAAGAAGGAGAAGAAGGAGAAGAAGGAGAAGAAGGAGAAGAAGAAGGAGAAGAAGAAGGAGAAGAAGAAGAAGTGTAATATTAGCTTTGAGTTTTATGCAAGTCGCTATAGTGACAGTGTGGAAGATGGTCTTCAAGGAGAAAATGGACAAGACTGGCCGTGCACAGTGGCTCACGCCTGTAATCCCAGCCCTTTGGAGGCCGAGGCAGGCAAATCTCTTGCTGTCAGGAGCTCAAGACATGCCTGGCCAACATTGTGAAAACCCGTCTCTACTAAAAATACAATTATCCGGGCATGGTGGCACGGGCCTTCCAGGTACTTGGAAGACTGAGGCAGGAGAATCGTTTGAACCGGGGAGGCAGAGGTTGCAGAGAGCTGAGATCGTGCCACTGCACTCTGGGATGGATGGATAGATTGATTGATTGATTTAGAGAAAAGGTCTCTGTTGCCCAGGCTGCAGTGCAGTGGTGTGATCTCGGCTCACAGCAACTTCCACCTCCCGAGTTTAAGTGATTCTCCCACCTCCATCCCCCGAGTAGCTGGTACTGCAGGCGCACACCATCACACCTAGATAATTTTTGTATTTTTTGGTAGAGACGGGGTTTCACCATGTTGACCAGGCTGGTCTCAAACTCCTGACCTCAAGTGATTTGCCCCCCTCAGCCTCCCAAAGTGGTGATCCTGGCTTTTAAGCAGAATAGGGGACATACCACTACCCACTTATTGAACATATTTTAAATAAGCTTTCTTATCCTAAATTATTTTATATTCCAATATTGGAATCGTCTGAGTCCAGGGTGGTCAAGGCTGCAGTGAGCTCTGATTGTGCCACTGCACTCCAGCCTGAGTGACAGAGTGAGACCCTGTATTAAAAGAAAGAAAGGAAGAAAGAAAGAGAGAGAGAGAAAGAGAGAGAAAGAAAGAAGGGAGGGAGGGAGAGAGAGAGAGAGAGAGAGAGAAAGAAAGAAAAGAAAGAAAGAAAGAAAAGAAAGGAAGGAAGGAAGGAAGGAAGGAAGGAAGGAAGAGGAAGGAAGGAAGGAAGGAGAAAAAAATGATAGAAAATAGATAGTCGGTTGCCTGCAGGTTGGGGGAGGTTGGGAGATGGAGAGTGACTGCTAAGGAGTATTTTTTTTTTACTTTGAGATGATAAAAATGTTCTAACTCTGATGGTGATAATGTTTGTACAACTCTGAATATTGTAAAAGTGATTGAATTGAATGGTGTGTAAATTGTATCTCAATAAAGCTGGTAAAAATTTAGTGATTCAATAAAATCCTTTATTTGATCAATGTACAGTATTCTGTCAGTTGAGACAAAAGTTACATTCGAATTTAGATTTAGATTTTATATCTTCAGCTTCTATCTAGAAAGAAAAGGCATTCACTAGTAATTATTAGGATGATTGTTCATTGTTGTGTACACATAACCTCAGTGACTTATCTGATAGTCCTTTGACAGACAGGAGTACTAGTGTAGTTACTTTGTTTTTATGTAACCAGGTAGGTCTTATGTTATGTCTTATTTGTCTGAATGAAAGATTATTGAGTCTTTAGCAGGGAAAAAGAGATAATCTCTGCACTGAAGATTATTTTAATGAGTAGTATCAAGTAATGATATACACAAAATGGGAAATAATCTTGGCCTCAATGAACCATGTATTCTATGTGTAGAATATAGAATACATGACTTCTGTAAACAAAAGTTTCCAATATTGGAATATAAAAAAAATTAGGAAAAGAAAACTTATTTAGAATACATTCGATGAGAGGGTAGTGGTATGTCCCCTATTCTGCTTAAAACCCAGGATCATCACTCTGGGAGGCTCAGTGGGTGAATCACTCGAGGTCAGGAGTTCGAGACCAGCCTGGTCAACATGATGAAACCCCGTCTCTACCCAAAAATACAAAAATTAGCCAGGTGTGGTGGTGCGTGCCTGTAGTCCCAGCTATTCGGGAGTCTGAGGCAGGAGAATCCCTTGAACTTGCAAGGCAGTGGTTGCAGTGAGCCAAGACCGCACCATTGCACTTTAGCCTGGGTGACAGAGCAAGACTGTCTCAAGAAAGAAAGAGAGAAAGAGAGAGAGAGAGAGAAAGAGAGAGAGAAGGAAGGAAGGAGGGAAGAAAGGGAGGGAAAGAGAGGGAAGGAAGGAAGGAAGGAAGGAAGGAAGGAAGGAAGGAAAGAAAGAAAGAAAGAAAGAAAGAAAGAAAGAAAGAAAGAAAGAAAGAAAGAAAGAAAGAAAGAAAGAAAGAAAGGCAATTTAATTCAGTTCAACTGTAGTTGAGCATTTGGGGTGGGGTGCAGGGTTGGGTTGAGGGGTTGGAGACAAGCCCAGGCTGGTCTTGAACTCTTGGCCTCATGTGATCCTCTCTCCTCAGCCTCACCCAAGTACTAGGATTATAGGTGTAAACCACCGTGCCCAGCAGGACAGTCAAGAAAATTGAAACTGGAAAGTACCTTGGCCTTTTACCCCAAATCTACACAATTTTACACAGTGGCAGTGCTTTTTCCTCTAACCCTGTAATAGAATTCTGCAGGAGAATTATTTCAGGGAGTTCACCTTTTGTTTTATTAGAGAGTTAAGTAACATTGGGAGGTTGGGGCGATTTTGGAAGCTTCTGGAAATAAAGGGGGGTTTAACAGACATTAACTTCATCCCGCCTTCATCCCGCCTTGCAGATAAATGCCATTTTACTTTGAAAAGCAGTAGGTGGGGGTGGAGGGCGAGAAACAGGAAATTCCATCAGTTTTGTAAAAACTTTTAGAGGATAATGTACTCTGTTCCATGAAAGAATCAGAAATGTGAGCAATGCAGGGAGTAGGGTAAATCCAGACACGCATGATGGGTTCCAGATGAGAAACTATTATCTTCCATAGTGAATTCTGAAATGAATTTAAAATCTCCTATTACATAGTCTGCAGTTTACCTTGTTTTCTTGTTGGAGAAAGTGGTTTTGTGGAGTCCAAGTGTGCAGAGGGCACCTAGGATTCCAGAGTTAATGGGACTGGAGGGAAAAAAGCATAACCTGACCCAGATTCTGCTGCTCACCGCTCCAAAGCCAAATATTAGAGGGGAGGTTTGGTGGGAGGAAAAGCGGCTTTTAATCTGAGATCCAGCAAACTGAGAAGATGGAACACTAGTGTTCTAAAGTACCACCTTAAATTTTAAAATTTACCATAGGGTGTTTGTTTGTGACAGAGTCTCACTCTGTTGCCCAGGCTGGAGGCTAGTGGCACAATCTTGGCTCACTGCAACGTCTGCCTCCCGGGTTCAACTGATTCTCCTGCCTCAGGCTCCTGAGTAGCTGGGATTACAGGCATCTGCTACCACACCCAGCTAATTTTTGTATTTTTAGTAGAGACAGGGTTTCACCATGTTGGCCAGGATGGTCTTGAACTCCTCACCTCAAGTGATTCACCCGCCTCAGCCTCCCAAAATGCTGCGGTTACAGGCGAGAGCCCCCACTCCCAGCCTACCATAGGGTTTTAAAATTGACATTTAATATGGGAGGTATGTGGAAATGGCGCAGGGTGCAGGGTCTGTTTCTTGTTCCCATGGCTGTCTTGGATAGTTGCCTGTCCAGAGGCCTGGTTGGCTTTATCTTGACTTTGGCCAGATGGTGAGGATAATTGTTTGAGACTCCCGCCAAGTGGGAAGATTCTGCAAAAGTGCCCGGCTTGTTTCAACATTAGCTGTTGTGGATTCTTAAACTGGAGCATAATTAGATAAGCATGCATTGCCGAAGGGTAGGGTCTAGAGAGGGAAAGAATGGAGAGGTGAGAGGGGAGAAAAGGAAGAAAAAGGAAGTGGGTGATTTTTAAAACTGAGGTGTCTGGTTATAAGGGAATGAGGAGAATGAGGAAGCAAAGTGAGAAACAAAAGGGAAGTTTTCACAGAAAACATTACCACGGTCATTAATTTTGAGGCTAATACTTCAAATCTCCCTATTCATTTACCCTCTTTTCTCTCCTTTTATTTCTTGTCATCATTACCTTGAAGTTAATGCAAATAAGAATAAGGGAGGAGACCATCACTCATATTGTCTTATGCTCATTCTGCCTCCAAAGAAAGAAGTAGTAAAAACTAAACGGCAGAAATGGAATCTACAGGCAGACAGCACAGCACCACACCCTGAGCCTGGTAGTTAAAAAGCAACCCCTGACCTAACTGCTTATCTACAGATTTCAGACATTGTATGGAAAAGCATCTTGAAAATCCCTGTCCTGTTCTGTTCCGTTCTGATTACCGGTGCATGCAGCCCCCAGTCACTACCCCTGCTTGCTCAATCAATCACAACCCTCTCACGCGGACCCCCTTAGAGTTATAAGCCCTTAAAGGGACAGGAATTGCTCACTCCGGGAGCTTGGTTTTTGGAGACACGAGTCCGCTGATGCTCCCTGCTGAATAAAGCCCTTTCCTTCTACAACTCGGTGTCTGAGGGGTTCTTGTCGGCGGCTCCTCCTGCTACAAGAATAATTGGAAAACTTACATAAAAGCACTTGTATATAACAATGTAAATGTCATAGAATTTCTCAATAAATGACCATTACTATTTCAAACAAAAAAAGAACACTGATCAGCCAAAAAATTAGTTCATGTTGGAGGGTGCTTGCTGAGATGTAGTGAGATTGATATCTGTAGTCTCTACTTTTTAACAGATTTGTTATAAGATATAATGACAACAAATTCAGTTAAAAATCTAATTGACTTTTATTTGAGATTCATGAATGAGGCATAAATCCATTATACAAAAGAGAATGAAGGTTCCCACTGGGCAGTAGCAGAACAGTATGTTTTGTAAAGCGGGAAAGGAAGCAGAAAAATAGTAGGGGATAGCTGATTCGTGAACGTCAGGTTGCTTTTCTTGTGAGACTTATGTTAAAGAAAAAATTATTCAATTATACTTGTTGCTAAAGCACAGTAGGGAAGACTGTGTTCAGGACCATTGCAATAGGTATAGAGACCGCTGTAATGGGGTCTTGCAGTGTGGAGAGAGATTGGGCTTGTTAAACGAAAATTATAAGAGGCCATTGTTTTGGACTGAACTCCTGTGCTAGGCCCCAGTACACCAGGCCAAACCAAAATAGAACCACTCATGCTAAATGCCACATAATCCTTGGAAATGTATAGCCAAGGATCAGGGTGGGAGTCAATGGATGGTAAATTACTAAGAGGAAACATCAGGGATAAGCAGAATTCTGGCTAACCCAACCTAACAGGTTTCTTGTTGAACACCTGCCAGGGTGATCAGACATCACCTGGCCAATGGAGGAGGATGAGGAACCTCATCAGATATGAGGATGATCAGATATCAAGGATGACGGGTTCTTGCTAAACTGATGTAGCAGGGTTCTTTACTAAATGGATTTTACAAGGCAGTGCACAGATGGGTCTAGGAGAAGGTTCAGAAGTCTGACTAAAGTTTGGCCAAGCAAAGAATTTTTATGAGTTAAAACAGAGGGGACTTCTTTGTTAATCTGATTCGGGTTGACTGGAATCTCCTCTTTTCAGGAAAACCTGGTCTGTTTGGGGGACATATTTCCCTAAAGCAACAATTTGATTTTATGGCATTTAGCATAAGTGACTCTATTTTGGTTTGGTTTGTTGTGTTGGGGCTTAGTATTTTGTCAATCTAAAACAAGAGCTTTTCATAATTTTTGTTTAAAAAATTCAACTCTAAAACCCAATTCTGGCCGGGCCCGGTGGCTCATGCCTGTAATCCCAGCACTTTGGGAGGCCCAGGCGGACAGATCACCTGAGGTCAGGAGTTTGAGACCACCCTGACCAACATGGAGAAACCCCTATCTCTACTAAAAATACAAAGTTAGCTGGGTGTGCCTATGAAGCCCAGCTACTCCGGAGGCTGAGCCAGGAGAATCACTTGAATCTGGGAGGCAGAGGTTGCGGTGACCCGAGATCATGCCATTGCACTCTAGTCTGGGCAACAAGAGCAAAACTCTGTCTCAAAACAACAACAACAACAACAACAACAACAGCAGCAGCAAAAAACAATTCTATGAAATAGTATTAGCTGAATAGTGGACGGATGTGTTCAGTTTTGAAGGTAATAATCGCATCAATGTCTCATGTGAATGCTGTCAGAAAAAAGTATAAACAAGTTTCAAATGGGGAAAAAAGATTCCTGAGTACCTTGTCAGGGGCATTTTTCATCGATTTTGTGTTATCTTACAACTCTTCAAATTATAGAAAATTGAGAATAGTCTAAATGATTTTCATCCATAGAAATACAAATGAACTATGTTCAGTGGAATGCAATTGATCATTGTTCTGAATATTGACACGTTTTAAAAAAGTTTATTGGGTTGGGCATGGTGGCTCACGTAATCCTAGCACTTTGGGAGGTCGAGGCTGGTGGATCACTTGAGGCCAGGAGTGAGACCCCATCTCTATAAAAAAATTTAAACATTAGCCAGAAGTGGTGGTGCATGTCCCAGCTACTTGGGAAGCTGAGGTGGGAGAATCGCTTGAGCCCTGGAGGTGGAGGCTGTAGTGAGCATGCAGTAAGCCGTGATCACATCACTGCATTCCAGCCTAGACAACAGACTGAGAACCTGTTTCAAAAAAAAAGAAGTTAATTTTTGTTAAAAAATAGTTACAGAATTTTACAAAACTACTCTTTAAGAGGAAATTTATCTTTCCCGTTTCACTCACAGATGCCTCTTGGAATTATCAAGAAGATACTTCAGCCCTTTTTCCCGCCTATCCTTTGCTTTTCCGTATAGGAAGAGGAATGATTAATCTGAGTAAGTGTTAATAAGCGTTTTTGCCTCCTTTGGCTCACATTTCTGTTTTGGGTGGCATTAATGTTGTCGATAGAAAGAGTCAAACTCTGTAAAATATTTGAAGAGATTTATTCTGAGCCAAATGTGAATGAACAATGGCCTGTGACACAGCCCTCAGGAAATCCTGAGAACATGTGCCCAAAATGTTTTGGCTACAACTTGGCTTTATACATTGTAAGGAGACATTAGACATCAATCAATACATATAAGACATATATTGGGTGGGTCTGGAAATGCAGAACTGAAAGTGGGGGTGCTTCCAAGTCACAGGCAGATTAAAAGATTTTCTAACTGGCAATTGGTTGAGTTATTATCAACAGAAAGTAATGGGATAAAAGGGTTGTGAAGACCAAGCTTTTATCATGCAGATGAAACCTCCAGGTAGCAGGCTTCAGAGAGAATACATTGTAAATTTTTCTTATTAAAGAGTTTTTTTTTTTTTTTTGAGACAGAGTCATACTCTGTCACCCAGGCTGGAATGCAGGATGATCTCAGCTCACTGCAACCTCCGCCTCCCGGGTTCAAGCGATTCTCATGACTCAGCCTCCCGAGTAGATGGGATTACAGGCATGTGCAACTATGCCCAAATGATTTTTATTTATTTATTTTTGTATTTTTAGTAGAGACAGGGTTTCACCATGTTGCCCAGGCTGGTCTCAAACTCCTGGATGCCAACAATCCTCCCACATCGGCCTACCAAAGTGGTGGGATTATAGGCATAAACCACTATGCCCAGCCTAAAATTAACTTTTTAAAATCGAATGTAACAGTCTCAGAAAAGTAATTTATGGCAGCATCCTTGCTTTTTTTCCTCTGGAAATTAACAGGAGAAACAGCTGCTATCTCCTCCTCATACGATCTTCTTTTTTCCAACTCACCTGGTTCTGCAAAAGGAACTGTAATTTTTTTAAGAGTCATCATTAGGGTAGCGGCTGTACATGAACATGTTATATTATACCATATATACACATTTATTTATTTATTTATTTTGAGACAGAGTCTCACTCTTGTCACCTAGGCTAGAGTGTAATGACGTGATCTCGGCTCACTGCAACCTCTGCCTCCCTGGTTCAAGCGATTCTCCTGCCTCAGCCTCCCAGGCAGCTGGGATTACAGGTGCCCACCAACATGCCTGGATAATTTTTGTATTTTTAGTAGACATGGGGTTTCACCATGTTGGCCAGGCTGGTCTCGAACTCCTGACCTCAGGTGATCCACCCACCTCGGCTTCCCAAAGTGCTGGGATTACAGGAATGAGCCACTGCGCCCGGCAACTTTTATATATTTAATAATAATAATAGAAATTTTATGACAATTAGTTTCATTTCCCTGACATAAACTTTTAAATTCCATTTCATATCTCACTTTCCCACAGTTAATTTAAGTATGGCAGGAATCTGGGACAGTTTGGAAGTACTGTACTTAAAACTGTTTGGTTCAGGGGCGGGACATGGTGGCTCACGCCTGTAATCCCAGCACTTTGGCAGGCCAAGGCGGGCGCATCACCTAAGGTGAAGTAGTAAAACCCCATCTCTACTAAAAATACACAAAAATTAGCCAAGCATGCTTGTAGTCCCAGCTACTCGGGAGGCTGAGGCAGGAGAATCGCTTGAACTCAGGAGGCGGAGGTTGCAGTGAGCTGAGATCATGCCATTGCACTCCAGCCTGGGTGACAAGAGCGAAACTCAATCTCAAAAACAAAAAACTATTTGGTTCAAGCTATCTGAATTCAGAATGTTGCTTCTCAAATGGAACAACTGGATTTTGTCTATGATGAATGTCTCCTGAGAATTCTATTGTCGGATAAAGCAGCTTTCTTTCCTTCTGTCCAGTCTCATATTCTATGAGGCTAAAATCAATAATCAATGTGTTAATCTGTCTAGGAGCTGAAAAAAATAAAAATAGTTTTAAAATTGAAATTAAAATCACTTAATCAAATAGTTATGAGTGATCGTAATGACAGAGAAATATATGGTTATGCAGATACGAGTCTTCAATAGCTTGTATTAGACATTTAGATCTAAGCTTAGATCTAGAATTTACATTCTCCTGAAAAATAAGGAAATCTTGTAATGCGGAAATAAGTTGAAAAGAAAAAGAAAGAAAAAACAGTTTTAAAGGAAATCTTGGAATTTGGTGTTCCTGAGGCAGAGAGCCAAAGTCGTTTAACTAGAATATAAGCTCCGCAAGGGCAGAAAAAAATTTTTTTCTTCATCTTTAATTTTATATTTTTACTCCTATATCCTCTGGGCTGCATCTCCTGACATATAGTAACCATTCATTAAATTACGATAATTGAAAGTATTCTAAATGTTGAGTTAAAAAAATGAAGTGGTTATATCCATGCTGTAGAATGATTTGCAATATTTTTCTTTTTTTTTTTGGAGACAGAGTCTCCCTCTGTCGCCCAAGTTGGAGTGCAGTGGTGCGATCTCGGCTCACTGCAACGTTCGCCTCCGGGGTTCAAGCGATCTCCCTGCCTCAGCCTCCCGAGTAGCTGGGATTATAGGCGTGCACCACCACACCCGACTAATTTTTAGTAGAGGACAGGGTTTAACCATGTTGGCCAGGCTGGTCTCGAACTCTTGACCTCAGGTGATCCGCCCGCCTCAGCCTCCCAAAGTGCTGGGATTAACAGGTGTGAGCCACTGCCCCCGGCCAGCAATATTTCTTTTGTAAGAGAAAAGAATGAGTGTTCTACATGGAAAGAACCCAAGATATATTAAGTGAAAAATGTCATAGAACCCTATGTATAGTAGTATGACTACATTTCTGTAAAAAAACCCAAAATGTTATACATATATGCGAATGCAGAGAAAAAAGAACTGTAAGAAATACAATAAATTTTTCACGGTGATTACATTTGGGAGAGGAAGGTACAGCTTTCATATTTCATTCAGTGGTTAAAATGGTACTCAATTTTGACTGAACAGTAATGATCAGATGCCGAAACGAGTGTGAATGTGCATAGTTTACGAAAGACATTTTTGAGAACTGGCTACATGAGTTTTGAAAATAGGAGAGCAGAGGACCTGTGTAAGATTTTTAAAGAGACTGCACTGTCACGAGCCACAGGGCTGTGAGATTGGTAAGAAAGTGCTACAGGAAGTATCCAGGGGAGGGCTTGGATCTGAGACACAGCGTGTGAGCCTGGTGGAGAAGTGGGAAAAGAACTCGCCCAGAGCCCCTTCTCTCCATTCCCTGGGCGAGGCAGGAAGCTACCTGGGTTCCGAATCCCACGACTTCCGGATTATCTCGCATTGCAGCACAGACACCAACCTCTAGTAATATCTGCCATTTATTAGGCGTTTTTTCCCCAAATCTCGTGGCTTCGTAAAAATATCGCGATGCTTCCACTTTTAATGTTTTTAGTTTGAACAATCCCTTTGAGAAAAATTTAAAAGCCGATTCTTAAAAATATACGTTGGTAATTGTTTATGCCTACTGCTGAGATCAAGATATCTCAAAAGTAATTAGAGGAAAAATAAAAACTATGTGTCAGAAGTGGGATTCGAACCCACGCCTCCATTGGAGACCAGAACCCCCAGCGCGGGGAAGCGAAGCTTGAGTCTGGCGCCTTAGACCACTCGGCCATCCTGACACCCTGCATAACGGACGCGATTTTTTCGCTAAAATAGAGATCAGCAAGCAATGATTTTTGTGACGTGCACGCACGCAGAAACGCGATGACGTCAGGGTTGCTTGGTAACAGAAGGGAAGAAAGCCACTTGTGGATTAAAAAAGGAAAAGACTTCGCAGAACTAGAAAATGTTTATGCATAAAACTGGATCAAGTCTCTTACGTGCCTTACAACTGTCATCCCCATCTCGAAAAACGCGTGCAATTTTTTTTTTTTTTTTGCCTGCAGCCTGCCCAGGTTTCAGGAAGGAAAGAACATCTTTTGCTTCGGTCGCTGGATCGGCTCTCCAGCGTCTGATGTTTACTGAAATCTTGATTATGGTTACCCTCCCCCTAGGACTTCATTGTTTGGAAGACGGTGAGGAACAAAACAAAACCCTAACAAAAGACCCCGGTTCTATGGCAAGGTCCCCTTTTAGCCCTTCTATTTTGGTTCCATTTGTCACTGCCTTGCTACTCGTCGAAGTTTGTCTTCGGCTCTGAAAGTGGCAGCCGGGAACGGCTGGGAACGTCCGTACAGGGACCACATGGGCAAGGCTGGTGTCCGCGCCGAGGGATCGGCCATCCCAGGTCCGGGGAAACTCCGGGAGCGACGCGCTCGCCCGCGGCCTTCCTTATCGCTCTCAGATACTGCCGATTAATGGACTCCGAGTGTCCACTGCCAGGTCGGGGAACACGGCGGCAGTTTTTAAGGGAGTGCACCACATCGCCTGACCCACTTTTCTAGCTGTTCCTCAGCCTTCGCCAAGCAATCTGAGCACCAGTACGGGAAACCCCGAGGTCACAAATTTTAATGGAGCCCTGAAACTAAACGTTTAGAAATCATGCCTCCCACTAGAACAAGAGCCCCTAGAGGCCAGGGACACTGCTAAAATAACATGTCCGTAGACCAATGCCGTCCAGGTAACAGTGCCTGGCAAACACGGTATAGGTTCAATAAATACATTTTAACTCAACCGTCTTAACTCTTGTATTTGGGGCTGTGAAGTTCAGAGAGAGGAAATATAAAGTTGGATATTTTAATTAGATTTTGTCCTAATACGTTACTTTTTGTATTTATTAACATTAAAAAATTTTATTTTCCTTTTTGTAAGGCAAAGTTAGGTCTCTTTTCTGCATGGAAAAATAACTGAGTTTCAGTAGGCTCTTAATTTCCATTGACTTCCTTGGTTTCATATCCTATTTTTGATAGAGAGAAAATTAGTAGTGAGAAGTACAGTGAACACTGGTTCCCCAGTCTCCCTCCAATACATGAGATTTGTATATTTTCTTTCGATTGAAAGGAAATTGTCCAGGAAGTGATTCCCAACATGGCAACTGTAATCTTACCCTATTTATAATTATTTTTTTCTAATTGCAAAGTACACACAAATTGTAGAACATACAAAGGTCAAAAATTAAAGTTACTCATAATCTCACTAGTCAGAAGTAACTATTAACATTTTTATGTATTTAGTCTTTCATATGGCATATATTTTTTCCAAAAAATGGCCATGTGCGGTAAATAATTTGCTAACTTGCTTTCTAAATGAGTATATTACGAACATATATACCTGCTAAGTACTATAGATATTTTGTATAAATCTTTTTTTTTTTTTTTTTGAGACAGAGTCTTGCTCTGTCACCCAGGCAGGAGTACAGTGGTGCGATCTCGGCTCATTGCAAGCTCCGCCTCCCGGCTTCACGCCATTCTCCTGCCTCAGCCTCCCGAGCAGCTGGGACTACAGGCGCCCGTCACCACCACCATTAGCCCGGCTAATTTTTTTTTATTTTAAATTCACGTGTTGGCCAGGATGGTCTCGATCTCCTGACCTCGTGATCCCCCCGCCTTGGCCTCGCCAAGTGCTGGGATTACAGGAGTGAGCCACCGCGCCCGGCCTGTATAAATCTTAATTACTGCAGATATTCCATATCAAGTTGATATTCTTGAACACTGAATTATTTCTAATTTTTTACTTACATAAATATTTTCAAACATCCATAATTATTTCCTTAAATTTCTAAAAGTGAAACCATTACATCAATGTTTATCCAGCTTTTTTTTGACTGAGTTTTGCTCTGTTGCCCAGGCTGGAGTGCAGTGGCATGATCTCAGCTCACTGCAACCTCTGTCTCCTGGGTTCAAGTAATTCTCTTGCCTCAGCCTCCCGAGTAGCTGGAACTACATGCATGCGCCACCACGCCCGGCTAATTTTTTTGTATTTTTAGAGACAGGGTTTCACCAAGTTGGTCAGGCTGGTCTCAAACTCGTGACCTCAAATGATGCGCCCGCCTCGGCCTCCCAGTGCCAGGATTACAGGCGTGACCCACCGTGCCCAGTACGTTTTAATAGGTAAAAAATGATATGGCTTTTTTTTTTTTTTTTACAGATTTGTTATTAGGGAGGTTCAATATTCATGTTTAAAGGGTTTTTATACTCCTTCCTCAGTAAATTGCTTACCAAATTTTTATGAGGTGTCCATCTTGCCTTATTGATTTTGTAAGACTTATTTTATGAAAAGTAAACTCTTGGGATACAGTTTCTATTTACCGAGAACCCAAGCAGAAATTCCTATCTCTTACTAACAAGAATCCCATTATGTCCCTTAAACATTTAATTATTTCCATCTTATGGAAACTAGGAGTCATACAATTAACAAGGTTCCCATGTCAATTTTTAAAACCCAACTGTAGCCCACATTTAGTGTCCTCGTAATGTTTTCATACTATAGATTTACCTCTAATCATGGTCATTTTTTGTGCCATCTTTTTTCTTTTTTTTTTTTTTGAGACGGAGTCTCACACTGTCAGCCTGGTAGGTGTGCAGCAGCGCAATCTTGGCTTGCTGCAACCTCTGCCTCCCCGGTCCAAGCAATTCTCCTGCCTCAGTCTCCCAAGTAGCTGGGACTACAGGCGCCTGCCACCATGCTGGCTAATTTTTGTATTTTTAGTAGAGACAGGGTTTTTCACTATGTTGGCCAGGCTGGTCTTGAACTCCTGACCTCAGACGATCCATCCGCCTCGGCCTCCCAAGGTGCTGGTGTGAGCCACCGAGCCCAGACATGATTTTATGTTTTAAATGACTTTAAGTCCTTTTTGGAATAAGGTAAAATATAATTAAATATGTAAATATTTTAACTATTTACTAATAATATTTATTGCACAATAAGACTCCCCACAGGCCATTCTACATTTTTATGAAAACATCTGTAAGAATTTTAAAAGGCCTGACAAATTATTTACAGAGGGAAGCAGGGCGACTAAAAGAGAAAGAAGCTGACAATGGTGGTCTATGAAAATGGAAAACAAAACAGGATTTCATTTCCAACCTTGAAATGAGTTCCTTGACCGTTTTGTGTGAGGTTATATAATTTGATTTTCTGATATGTCCAGGATTATGTGAGATTAACAGGGATTGGGGTGGAAATTGAGATGAGGCTGTATTCAAATGAGATTGACCATAAATTGGTAGTTGTTGAAGTTGGGAGATGATATAGGAGGGTTCGCTGTGTATTTTCTTCATTTTTGTGTATGGTTAAAGGTTTCCATAGTGAAGAGTTCATTCAATACAGAAAAAATAAAAAATCACCAAGTCTCATCAAAAGCATCTATGCTAATATTTTGGCATATTTCTTCCCAGTTTTTAAAGAAATATGTAGGTTGAAATCTTTCTAATCTAAATTAGTATTTCTCACTTTTTTCTGTTATATTCTTTTTCAGCATCAGAACCCTAAACTGGGTTTGGCAATCACATCCCATACAAATCAAGTTCTTCACACCCTCTGAACGAAGAATCTGGTAGAGACGTGTGTATCTGTAAACGTTACCTTCAAATGTCCTGCTTACATTTTAAACTTCAAATGCAAAATTAATTCAACAGATAAGCCAGATCTAAGAAATCTATCTTCAACAGGGAAAAAGGAAATGTTATGGGGCAATACTATCAAATGGAAGTACTGTTTGGCCTGGCATGGTGGCCCATGCCTGTAATCCCAACGCTTTGGGAGGTTGAGGAGGGAGAATCCCTTGAGCCCAGGAGTTCAAGGCTGTAGTGAGTGATGATCTTGCCACTGCACTCCAGCCTTGGTGACAAAGTAAGACCCTTTCTCTAACGCTGCTTTGGTTGGGACTTATTATTATTCTCAGAGACTTCATATAGGAGGAATTTCTGGGTTCAACAAAGTACAGGATTTAGTAATGTGCTTACATCATTAAGTCAAAATTTATTGCAGGAGGGAGCTAGTGGGCAAGTCTCTTAGTCTCAAGAAAAAGGGCACTAAGAGGCCGGGCGCGGTGGCTCAAGCCTGTAATCCCAGCACTTTGGGAGGCCGAGACGGGCGGAGACGAGGTCAGGAGATCGAGACCATCCTGGCTAACACAGTGAAACCCCGTCTCTACTAAAAAAAATACAAAAAACTAGCCGGGCGAGGTGGCGG
>NW_012115566.1:1168209-1180655 GCF_000951035.1 Colobus angolensis palliatus | reverse complement strand
AAAAAAAAAAAAAAAAGAAAAAGGGCAGTAAGAAACACAGCCCAGGAATTTAGGCTTCCTCTTACATTACTGTGGTCTGCAATGAGGTCTCCTGGAGCACAGGTTTCACTTCTCCCCAGATTGTCTTTAGTTGTACTCTACTTTTTTTCACGTTATTTCCCCCTCTCCTAATTAACTAACTTTTCAAAGAATAGAAGCCATGTTCTCCTGTATTCTCTTCAAGAGCAAGTTCAGCCGGGACACCCAACACTGGTTAAATTGTCTGTTTGAATAAAATAATGTCTTTCATTTGTGAAGAAGCAACTCAACCACCATTGGTATGCTAAGAACCTTTTTTTATTTTGCTGGAAGAAGATACGTGATTTCCATCTATACTCTTTGGTCTGGATCTCAAATAACTAAAGGTATTAACAAATGGTTCTCATTTACCATCTGATAGCAATTTGCTCGTAATTTCATAGTGACTTTAAGTGTTAGGCAGTTACATGCATTCTCTCATCTTCTCACTTAATTGTACATGGTGGAGGGTAGGGGCCATGTTCAGTTTCCCTTTATTCTTTGAACCTATCTCTTCTAGGCCTTGTCTGCTCTTGAGGAAGATGGTCTTCTTTGCATGTTGGCCTTTATCAGACAAAACAACAGCACCTGAAGACACACAGGCATGTGCACGTCCGTGCATGCACAAACATACTTCCTGGAACAGCAAAATAATTAAAGAAGGAGAAGTTATTGAAACCGTAATGTATAATTAAGAATTGCAGATGTTCTGAGGAAAGAGGGGAGACAAAAGAATCACAGTGGGCCCCATATCTGCCTTTAGTGACTCAGTTTAGTGACTCAGTTCTTGAACTCAAAAGCTGCTTACCTTTCTGCAGATGAGTAAACTTAGAATCACAAGTTCATTTAATTCCATTCAAAATGGCAGGCTTTTAAAACTAAAAATTTAAATAAGAAACTATAAACACACCACCTACAAGAACTAGAAGATAACCAATAACACATGTCAACCTATGCCCTATCCTCTATCCCATCCTCTCTCACACTCCATAGGTAACCATGCTATTTTTGTTCATATTATAAAGGGTATATAAGGTATACAGTCTTCTGAGACTTTTTTCACTAGACATTGTTGGTAAAATTCTTCACCCTCCTAGATACATCCCCATTCAAATCGCAAGAAATTTTCTTGAATCCAACAAGATTGTTTATCTCTGGTCCAGCTGATGCTGTCAATAAAAGTGCAGTAAGATGCCACTCCTAAAGCACTAGGTCTACTGGGAATAAAGTAGATCCAGTGTGGGATTCTCTAAGTAGCCTGGAGACAGCTCTATCACTGGGGCAGCAAGAACCAAAAGTCCATCCCAAGGGCACGTTTCCCTGGACTGGTACAAGGTATCCTCTTTGTGAGCCCTTATTCTTGCTCCCTGACCCAACTGACTAAAAGTGAAAGTGGAAGATGACTTTGAATAGGATTGTTCACCCCATTTGCCAGTTGCAGATCCTTGAGTTTAGAGTAGACAGTGTCATAAGGCAGACATCCCAGGTCAACGAACTGGTACTCCAAGGCTTCCAGTCTCTGCTCTGTCCCTTCTATGCAGGAAACCATAATCGATAACATTGTGGGGCAGGATCTGATGCATGTGGTCATGTGTTCCATCTCAGTTTCAATCCTGGCTCTGCTGCTTCCTACCTGTATACCTTGGATAAGTCATTTACCCCCTCTGCTGCAGTTTCTTTATCTGTAAAGGCAACAGTATATACTTGATAAAGTTATCATGAGCATTAAGTAAGTTACTGTGCATAAAGCTCTTCATATGATATTCCAAGCACTGCTCTATGTTTGTTAGTAGTATTTATGTACCTGTATATATATATATATATATATATAACCATATACATTTAGATCTCAGAATATTCAGCAAAAGCTAACCTAGACTCATGGAAGCTACTTTCTATAGCTCCTTTAAAACCTGACGAGTGAATGAAGAATTAGGACATGATATCACCAACTCATGAATCTCAGCCATGGAACCCCAATGCCTGGCACAATACTACAAAAAGGACTTGAGAAAATACTTTCCTAGTAAAATTATAGGATTAACCAATATAAGAACTGTAGGCTATGAATGTCCAACACTACTTTCTTAGCACCTCTAGATAGTAGTGACATCATACCGAGAAAGTAGTTTTATTTTCCAGTTTGAAGTAAACCATTGGCCAGAGTGGGATTTTGGGACCCATATGGGAAAGCAACACCATTAACCATTTCCTCCCCACACCCATTCCAACATCCGAACCCAATCCTACCAACACCCAGAAAGCAACAACAATGTAAACATCCATATTCACTTTATTTTTAAACAGAGGGTCATGTACCCAGAGAAGCAGGACTGAGAACCATCATGGGGGCTTGCTTGAAGTGATCTGCCCCAGCCTTCTCACTTCAGAGTGTCTCATGATCCAATGGCCATGGGGGTGGAGCTGCCCCTTGACAGTATGCACTTAAGAATGGTCAATTCCCCCATTCCCCAAAGGAAATGGAGAAAAGGAGCCAAGAAGTCAATGAATCCCTGGAATATTGTCCCAGAATCCTTCCAGGGATGGTATACTACTGACCACCAGTCCACAAATGTGACTGGTAAGGGATCTAGTAACAGAGGATGGAGTTGGGCAGAATATTATCCTGGATGATATGCACCCAGCACTAGAATACACCTTTCATTAGAATGAAGGGAGCAGACAAAACCCTCAGAAAAGATACAAAGGCAGAGACATTGATTAGAACATTATCTCATAACAGAGGTGGGGCCATTACCCACCATTATTGTAAAATAACTGTAACTAACCAAACCACATACAGGCTTCTTTAATGGAGTTAGTAAAACTATGGCAGATTGGGAATCAGGGGCAGAGGTACTGTTCCCAGATGGAAAAACTGGGATAAAGGAGCCATGCTGACAGGGCCTTGTTCCAGTCTAGGTTGTTAGAAAGGAGCCCTAACCCAGAAATGACAGCAAATAGCCATAATCATTATGTGGGGCTGAACCAGAGGAAGCCAGGCTGAGCCAAGAAGGTGGAAGTATCTTGAATGGCCCTCCAAATCCAAAGATTGTCCATACTCTTTATCCCTCCAGCAATGTGTAAAACCAGAAAGTGTGAAACACTGGAGGTGGACATCTGGTTTTTATTTCTAGGATATCTTGATACATCTCATTACATTGCACAATCTGCACAGGAAGGAAAAGGATGGTAGAGAACATGGACATCCTGTCTCCCACTGCAAGGGCGTGGAACATGGTCAGGATACCCAGCTGTGACAGGACGTGGCAAGGCAACAAGATGCCTTGTGCCTGGCATAGGATTATACCCAACAGCCCTTTTGGCCTGAATCCACCTCCTCAAGGGGAGGTCTCCATGGAATGACCATGATTCCCAACATGCCCAGAAAACCCATCTATCCCACTCATGGGGCAGATGATCAGAGGAGCTGCGCTTTTCCCTCCCGAGTAACTCAGACTGAAGTAGGGCCGCACAGGCCCACAAAAGGTAGCATGAGAGAAAGTGAAAGTGTGACACCTCTCTGTCACGTTGTAGAAGGAGACCTCGCCAGCATCATAGTCCAAGAAAATCCCCACCCGCTGAAGCGGGGTCCGCAGGGGGAGGGCAGTCATTGGGGAGGTAAGAGCCCAATATTCTTTCCCATACCACAAAGACACTGCCCAGAATCCATTCTGGGGGGCTGAGGTTACTCCACCTTTTCTGCACACTGAGTCTTCACAGACACCTATGGTCCACTTGGCTTTATCTCCCACCTCTACCTCCCAATAGTGTCTCCCAGCGATGAAGCATGGAGAGCCCAAGACACAGGGAAACAGATTGAACCGCTCGGGGTTGTCAGGCAGGTCCTGTTGGAGGTAACTGTACCGCACTTGCCGCAGATTGTCAGAGAGGATCAGGCTGGGGTAGGCCGTGTCTGGGTCCAGAGTCACGTCCACTGCAGAGACACAAAGAAGAGAGTCAGCCACGGGCCAGGAGAGCCTATTCTAGAACACTCAGTGCCTTTCTATTACCTCCCCAAGAATGAGAGGTTCCCACTAGAAGTCGCACGTATTTTATTTAAAATATATTCTAAACTTCACATTTCAAAAATTACTGCTTGGATTAGCTGGTTACCAGAATACACTGAAAATACTGAATTTTAGCCCCATATCTTTTCTTTCGCATCTGAAACCACAATATCCATTATGAACCGATTTTAAGAGATAGGGTCTTGCTCTGTTGCCCAGGCTGGAGCACAGTGGTGTGGTCATAGTTCATTGTAACCCCAAACTCCTGGGCTCAGGTGATTCTCCCGCCTAAGACTCCCAAGTAGCTGGGATCATAGGTGTGCACTACCACCCTAATTTTAAAAAAATTTTTGGCCGGGCGCGGCGGCTCAAGCCTGTAATCCCAGCACTTTGGGAGGCCGAGACGGGCGGATCACGAGGTCAGGAGATCGAGACCATCCTGGCTAACACGGTGAAACCCCGTCTCTACTAAAAATACAAAAAACTAGCCGGGCGAGGTGGCGGGCGCCTGTAGTCCCAGCTACTCCGGAGGCTGAGGCAGGAGAATGGCGTGAACCCGGGAGGCGGAGCTTGCAGTGAGCTGAGATCCGGCCACTGCACTCCAGCCCAGGCGACAGAGTGAGACTCCGTCTCAAAAAAAAAAAAAAAAAATTTTGTAGAGACAAGGTCTTACTGTTGCCCAGGACGGTCCTGAACTCTTGGCCTCAAGCAATCCTCCCACCTCAACTTCCCAAAGCAATGGGGATTTCAGGCATGAGCTACTGTGCCTGGCAGATACACTGAATTGAGGTTTTCTTACATGCTCATCATCCCTTATTCTGAAAACTTCAGGGGCCCAAAGTTTCACAGAATTCAGAATATTACAGGTTTTAGACAGGTAGGGTCTGGTGCAGCATTCTATAATGAAATATTAATAGATCTGCTATGACATCCACGAATGTTTACCTAATGAAGGATATACTCTAAACAGCACCACATAAATTCAGGTTTTGATACTATAATTTCCTACAAAATAATGAAAAAGGTTGTGGCTTTCAGAGATTCGGGATTTTAGGACTGTGGGTAAAGGACTGGGAACCTGTATCAGTATGCTTACCTTTTAAATCACTCTTTTACAATTATTTTTTACTGTATTTTTTGAGATGAAGTCTCACTCTGTCACCCAGGCTAGTACAGTGGCATAATCATGGCTCACTGCAGACTTCATCTCCCGGGTTCAAGCAGTCTTCCCATTTCAGCCTCCCAAAGTGTTAGGATTACAGGTGTGAGTCACTACACCCAGCCCAAATCACTCTTTTATCCATTCTATAAGATCTTTACTCTGCATATCAAAGCTCTATTCATCTTCTAATGTCCACTGCAAGACACACATCCTCCAAGTTTTTCTTAATCTGCCCAGGCCATTACGCTCTTCCTGTTCTGAAATCTAAAACTATGTATGACCCATGTCATCTCCTCTGGCATTTAGTATTACAGCATCTTGCTATCATCAAGTGTTTTCCTGCTTCAAAAACACTGATAATGGGCTGGGTGTGTGACTCATGCCTGTTAATCTCAGCACTTTGGGAAGCTAAGGCAAGAGGATCGCTTGCATACAGGAGTTTGAGACCAGCCTGGGCAACATAGTGAGACCCTGTCTCTACAAAAAATACAAGTAAAAATTTAGGCAAGCATGGTGGTGTATGCCTGTAATTCCAGCTACTCAGGAGGCTGAGGCAGGAGGATCACTTGAGCCCAGGAGTTTGAGCCTGCAGCAAGCTATGACCACGCCACTACCCGCCAGCCTGGGCAACAGAGAACCTGCCTCTAAAATGAATAATAAAGTATTTAAAAAATTAAAATACTCAAAAAATAAATTAATTAAAAAAACAGTGATATGTATTCTCTCATTTGCTCTTCACATCTTGTTCAGGAGGAAGATCCCCAGAACCCTTGGTTCCCGGTTCAACAATCTGTCTACAACACGTGCCTACCTCTATCTTGTGTCATGGGTGTATCTCCAACCAGACAATGTAAACCCCATGAGTAGGATGATTTATGCTCTTCTGTTCCTCTAAAATACCCTGTACAACGTTAGGCAGTGTAGGATACAAGTGAAGTACTCAGTTAATACTTCTTGAAATAATTAAATACGGATCAGAGCCAGTGCACACCCAGGACTGCAGATCCACTGTATGGACAGTCCTTCTCTTCATTTAGAGGACACTTCATAACAGAAGGTGACTGTGACTGTGGGATGAATACACCTTAGATTTGAGTACTTCTGCAATGTTAAATTTACCCAGGCTCTACAGTAGGGTGAAAGTGGTTGTGAGGGGGAAAGGGAGTTTCAAACTTTGCCCTGAGGCACAGCGATGGGATGACACAAGACTCCTAGACTTCCTTTAACACTCAAGAGTAATAGTGGAGCTCAATCAGTCTTGCTTGTCACACACCATGGTTTGACCCTGAAGCTGGGCAGGCACAGCAGTGTACTAGTGTACCAGCTCTGTTCTACTTTTGGGGAACTGCGGTTTCCACCCTATAATCCTTCTTGAGCACCTGAGATTGACTTTACCCTATAGCTTCAACTCTGAGGCATTTCAGGAGGCAAAGATACTGTTAACACATAGAAACAACTGTGGATTTTTGTGGTTGTTGTGTATCATCTTTATACATGTAACCTAAAGAATCCAAATCTAAACAATTTCCAAATCATTCATAATAGTAGTTAGGTTCACAAAGATTGTTACTCCTTAACCTAATATGGTTTTGTCTCTCATCACCTACCTGAGTATAACTGAGCCTCTCTTAATTCTGAAAGAACAAAAGAGAAAAGTTATAGAAGTCATGAGGGTTTCCAGGAAATACATAACTGAGGGGGCTCTGGTTAGTCATCATAAAGCAGTGGTCTCCATTAGAAACCCCAGAACCTCTGCTGTCAGTCATGCACTAATTTTTTCACATGATGTATGGCTCTATCATCCAACCAAAAGCTTTAAGGGGAGAGGGATTGGGAATCTTAAGCAGAGAGATAACCACATGCCTGAGACTGGTAGAATATGGGATCAAACTGAGCCAAGATCAAGAATTCCACCTTCTAGTGAGTCAGCTGGCTCTGCAGAGGGAAACGCAGTTCCAACCCCACGTCATACGTAACTTTTGAGTTTCATAAGTCATCTGTGTATGACAGCTGAATGGCTCAAATGGCACTCACTGACACTCTGGGGTAAACATGACCATTCATTTATAAGGCACTTTATAGCTGAAACAGAATTTTTCACACATTATCCCACTAAGCCTTTTAAGTGGCAAGAAAAGAAGAGCCAGATCAAGATCGTGCCTGAACTAACCACTTCTGGTTATTACCCACTGTATTAAGTGGAATTTCTCCCCATTTATAGAGGACATGTATCTGCTAACTCTACGTTGCTAGATGCCCCAAAAAGTATATATCTGAGTAGATGAATGCAAATAAGAACTCAGCATATATAAAATAGAAAATAATCAAAGATTGTGGGTGTTTGTAATTTCTAATAATTAAGAGAAGGGTTTACCTACATATAAGGATTTCAGAATCCACCAGACTGCCCAGGAATTTAAGTATTCCCGGGTGGAATAATATATGGCCAACTCTTTACTGAATGTGGCTTGTGAGCAGGAAAATTTAAATTTGGAAATGCTTCTCCAAATGCCTAGAACACTTTATTTAATAAACGTAAATATAGGACTTATTGTGTCAGATTCTATTCTAGAAGTGTTAGAAATGATAACTAACCTTAATTCTTATACCTTAGGAGGTAAGAACTATTACTGTTCTGTTACAGATAAGGAAATTGCTTGTTCAATCCTTACTAAGTGGTAGAGCCAGGCCCAGAACCCAAGCGGCCTGACTCCTGACTGCCCGCTCCTAACCACGTCCCTGGCAGTGCTGCCTGTCAGCGCTGCTTGATTACCTCCTGCCCGAGCTGGCACCTGTGCCCACAAGCAGTAGAAACTCAGTAATTACAACGATAAACACTAGCTGAAGTGAAATGTATCCAAGGTAGTTTTTGTTCATACTCTTTCTGAAATAATCAAATTAATTCTGGATTGATTAATTTTTGGATTGCTTATTTTTCTCCTCCATCAATGCAGATTGAGAATTGACTAAATACAGTTAACTGACTTCAAATTAGAGCAAGAGGCTGTTAGTTGAGAAAATTAGTTAAGACCAAGGGAAGATGTAAAATATAAGGGAAGGCTGGCCAATGGGTATCACCCCATGTTTCCCACTTTCAGTGCAGATGTTCTATTTTCCAAGCAACTTTCCATCAAAAGCCCAGTAGGTAGATAAATTTACCTTGGATTTTCTCCATATCTGACTGCATTTTTTCTAAGAAAAGAAAACAAGAAAATATTCAGTTTGCATCCCACTATCTGGCTGGAAAATATATCCTTTCATCAGGCAATATGCAGATATTGAGTATAAATCCATTTCCCCTCATGACACCACTCCTCACATTACCTGTGAACTGCTTTAGACTCTCCGTCAAGAATAGACATTTTTGGGCAAAAATGTGGATTTTCTCTTGCAAATCTGGAGGCGTGATCCAAGGTTCAGGAATCCTGATTCTTTCAGCCCTAAATTAAAAAAACATGAGTAAATTTTTTTTTTTTTGGGATGGAGTTTCGCTCTTGTTCCCCAGGTTGGAGTGCAATGGCGTCATCTCGGCTTACCGCAACCTCTGCCTCCCAGGTTCAAGTGATTCTCCTGCCTCAGCCTCCCAAGTAGCTGGGATTACAGGCAAGCGCCACCACACCCAGCTAATTTTGTATTTTTAGTAGAGACAGGGTTTCTCCATATTGGTCAGGCTGGTCTCAAACTCCTGACGACCTCAGGTGATCCTCCCACCTGGGCCTCCCAAAATGCTGGGATTACAGGCATGAGCCACCGTGCCGGGCCTGAGTAAATTATTTTTCCCAATTCTGTGACCTTCCAGGAACTAGGACAGGGGCTAAGCTAAACTGTCTAGCACAGATGGACAGTCTTTAAAACACTACAGCTTTTCCCATCTTCTCTTCCTGAGCTATGATCCTCTAGACCGAAACAGGATAGATATTGTACTCATTCTCATATCCCCCAAAGCACCTAGCTCATGGCTTTTCAAATATTAAGTACTCAAAAAGATTCACTGAATTACCTATGAGGCTGACTTTGCCAGAAAGCACTAGATTCCATGACAGTCCTTGATATTTATGGTGGGCAATTAACCCGAATTCTCAGGTTCCCAAATACGGAGAGAATGACATGTTCAGACAGAAAGGCACTGTGGGGGACAATACCCAATTCCCTAGCCCTGCAAGGATGTCTATAGCAAAGACTGCCAGTTGCCTATCCAATAGCCCTTCTGCCATCTTCTGCCTTTTATGGCTCACAGCTGCCCAGTCCCATAGCTAGATGTGACCTTGTGACTGAGTTCTGGTCTATGAGAGAGAAAATGTATCTCGTGATGTTTTGAGAAGTCTACTTAAAAAAGTAACATGACCGGGAGCAGTGGCTCACGTCTGCAATCCCAACACTTTGGGAGGCAGTGGTGAGAGAACTGCTTTGAGGCTAGGAGTTCAAGACCAGCCTGAGCAACATGGTGAGACCCTGTGTCTACAAAAAAAAAAAAAAATGAAAAAAAAAAAAAAAAGCAATGTGATGTGACTTATCTCCTTCTTCTTGGTTAGCATTCTACTAGCTATCATGGAATATATGAGGATCATACCTTAGGGATGGTAGAACAGTAAACGGGAAGAAACCTGAGTCTGAGGATCACTGGAGTTACCATACTAGCCACAGACTACCTATCTGCACATTTCTTTTCTTTTCTTTTTTTTTTTTTTTTTGAGATGGAATCAGGCTCTGTCGCCCAGGCTGCCAGGCTGGAGTGCAACAGCATGATCTCAGCTCACTGCAACCTCCGCCACCCGAGTTTGAGCAATTCTCCTGCCTCAACCTCCCAAGTAGCTGGGATTACAGGCATGCATCACCACACCTAGCTAATTTTTGTACTTTTAGTAGAAACAGGGTTTCACCATGTTGGTCCGGCTAGTCTTGAACTCCTCACCTCAGGTGATCGACCTGCCTCGGCCTCCCAAAGTGCTGGGATTACAGGTATTAGCCACCGCACCCAACCTGCACATTTCTTTTATAGATAAGACAAAATTTTATTATGTTTAACCCTTAAACCAATAACATTTTGGGTTTCCTATCTTATATAGCCAAATTCAATCCTTAATGTCACAAAGTGCTAGGGTCTGAGGGAGCTAACTCTGTATGTTAGGTCAGAGCTAGACTGGCATCATAAAGTAGCAGGTAACAGTATTATTTGCTTGGGTCATCTGGCTGGGACTAGTATGAACTCCAGCTTATCTTCATCCTAGGGTCCCTCAGGAACCTCAATTCCATCAACATGATTCTATCAACACAGGCCTCCCAGCCAAACTGCCCCATCTGCAAGGACCTCCCCAGTCTCCTTAAATGCTCCCACACAGTCAAGCTGCATTTTGCTTTAGAAAGTTTTCATCATTCAGGGTCTTAATTACCTTCACAGTACAGCTTCCTCAAAGTTTCCACCCCTGAAGGCATTCTTGCACCAAACATTAGCTTTCCAAGGCCCATCCCACTTGCCAGGTCATCCATCCTGCAAATACAACTTTGCCCTGGCTTACTGCCCCCTCCAAGCTCTCCCTCTTTGGTCGTGTTCCAGCTGCCAGGGAGTTTTTCCTCACTCTTTTTTTTTTTTTTTTTTTTATGGAACAAAGAAATAGCAAGAGTAAGAATAAGAGCCAGAATTCAGGTGGCTCATCAGTAATTATGTAAATCCAGGACAGTCACACCTTTCTTAGGCTTTATTTCCCCCATTATAGAAAAAAAAAAATGAGATAATGAAGGATTATGAGATAAGGAAAGGATTCTGAAATGTATAGGAAGCAACAGACATAAACTACCCTTATGTTCAGCCCAGGTCTCTGTAAGGCCACACCTTCTCCTCTCATACCCCTAATCCACCAGCAGCCTCCCACGTGAACCCCCTACTTCCTGAATTTTACTGAGTAGAGCTGTGATTCATCTAATTCTTAGTATACTAGTGACTCTCTTCAGGGATATGTGTCAATTTGATAAGATGTCCATCCTCAGGCTCAGGGCTCCTTTCAGGATTTACAAATGTGAAGGAGACAGTCTTCTCATATTTGATTTAACACTAGGGAAACAGAAAACTATACCTGCTCAATGTGTCCCCAATGTCCTGCAAGAGAAAGGAAAAAAAAAATAACCATGAGAAGTCATTTATAACTTCAGTTTTCTTTCACAGATGTTTGTTGAAAAACCAACTACAGACTGGCTCTTATGGGAGAAATCAAGGAGAAAAGGATCGCTGGAATATAACTCAGTTTTGAGGAGCTAAAAAGCAGGCAGAGGAAAATGGGATGCATACTATTTGCTATACCAGCATTTCCCATATCCGCCTTCAGTACCCACCATCCACTGGTCAAGGGCCTCAGGATTTCAAATTTACTAACTCAAGTATCCTACGATTGGACCTCAACTTGCCTACCTGTCCACATCTTTTTCTTTTTATTATGAAATAATATCAAATACACAGAAAAGCTGTTAGTACAAAGAACTTCAGTATACTTTTTTTTTTGAGACGGAGTCTCACTCTGTGTAGCCCAGGCTGGAGTGCAATGGCGAAATCTTGGCTCACTGCAACCTCTGCCACCTGGGTTCGAGCAATTCTCCTGCCTCAGCCTCCTGAGTAGCTGGGACTACAGGTGCCTGCCACCACGCCCGGCTAATTTTTGTGTTTTTAGTACAGGCAGCGTTTCGCCATATTGGCCAGGATGGTCTCGAACTCCTGACCTCAGGTGATCCACCCGCCTCCACCTCTCAAAGTGCTGGGATTACAGGTGTGAGCCACCGGCAGCCTCTCCCTTCTTTTATACACAAAAAGTAGCATACGCTCGTCGGGCGCGGTGGCTCATGTCTGCAATCCCAGCACTATGAGAGGTCAAGGCGGGTGAATCACATGAGGTCAGGAGTTCGAGAAGAGCCTGACCAACATGGTGAAATCCCGTCTCTACTAAAAATGCAACATTAGCCTGGTGTGGTGGTGCATGCCTGTAATCCCAGCTACTCGGGAGGCTGAGGCAGGAGAACTGCTTGAATCCAGGAGGCGGAGGTTGCAGTGAGTCAAGATCGCGCCATTGTACTATAGCCTGGGCAACAACAGTGAAACTCCGTCTCAGGAGAGGAAAAAAAAAAAGTAGCATACTCTCTATTTTATATTTTTATTTTCCACAAAGCAATATATACTGGAAACCACTCCGTATTAGTTCATAGGTATCATTCTTTTCTTTTTTTTTTTTTTT
>NW_012115566.1:1165264-1167274 GCF_000951035.1 Colobus angolensis palliatus | reverse complement strand
TATATGTAAACATACACACACATGTGTATATACACACATATATATACATATATGTATAAAAAATAGATTTGTAAACTAGTCCCCCTACTGATCTATCAAACACTAGGTCTTATTTCTTCTATCAAACTGTGTATTTGTACCCATTAATCTCACCTCATCTCTCCTCCTTCTACCCTTCCTAGAAAAATTATTTGTTAATTCTGTGTGTATACATGCACACACACACATACAGTTTTGTTAAAAATTGAGAAATTCTCCTCCAAAAGGGTCATATGATTTTGCATTCCCACCAGCCCACTGACATATGAGTGTCTCTCCCACACTTCATCAACAGTGTATTAAGTTGAAAATTTTTGCTATTGTAACGAGTAAGAAATGGTATCTCAATGTGGTTTTAGTTCGCATTTCTCTTATTATAAGTACAGCTGAGCATTTTTTCACATGTTCACAAACCAGTTAATGTCTTTTGCAACTTGCCTATTTGTGCCTTTAACCCATTTTTCTCTAGAATTTTGGTCTTTTCTCTCAATTTTTAAAAGGTCTTTTTATGTTAGAACTATCAGTTGTATTTGTGATATTTGTGGCAAATATTCAATTTTAATACCACCTTTTGACTGGTTACAATGTGTGTGTGCTTTTTTCTTTTTCTTGTACTAATACCAACTGCTTTAATTATATGGGCTTTAAAATATAGTGTAATATCTAGTAGGGCCAGTTCTCCCTCAGAGCTCTTCTTTCACAGTGTAGCCAACCTATTTTTTTTGAAGACAGAGTCTTGCTCTGTTGCCCCGGCTGGAGTGCAGTGGTGCAATCATAGCTCACTGCAGGCTCAACCTCTTGAGCTCTAGTGATCTATCCCAGCTTTTTTTTTTTTTTGAAATGGAGTCTTGCTCTGCCTCCCAGGTTGGAGTGCAATGGTGCGATCTCAGCTCACTGCAACTTTCACCTCCGAGTTCAAGCGATTCTCCTGCCTCAGCCTCCCAAGTAGCTGAGATTACAGGCACGCACCACCACACCTGGCTAATTTTTGTATTTTTAATAGAGACAAGGTTTTGCCATGTTGGCCAGGCTGGTCTCGAACTCCTGACCTAAGGTGATTCACTTGCCTCGGCCTCTAAAAGTACTGGGATTACAGGCGTGACTCATTGCACCCGGCCTATCCCAGCTATTGTTATGTGCTTATTTTTCTATCTGAAGTTGACTGTCAACTTGTCTAGATCCAGAAAAAGCACTTGTTGGTATTTTTATTGAAATTGCAAAGGTGGGAGGGGGGGATGAGGGATAGGAGATTACTTAATGGGTACAATGTACACTACTTGGGTGATGGTTACAGTGAAATCCCAGACTTCACGACACAATATATCCGCTTAACAGAAAAAAAAAAAAAAGAAACAAACTGCATTTATGAATGTGAAGGACTGGTAACTTGCTTTCACTGTCTTATCAGAGAACAACTGATTATCTCGTTATTTGTTTAAGCTTATTTTATGTCTTTCAGGAATGTTTGAATGTTTCATAATTTTCTCCACATAGGTTTTTGTACATTTCTCATAAATTTATTCCCAGGTATTTTATCACTACTTTTTTTTTTTCTTTTTTTTTGCAAATGTAAACAGCATGTTCTCTTCTAATATGTCTTCTAGTGGCTGCTATCTGGCATATGAAGGCTGCTAATTTCTGTATGTTAACTTCTATCCCAATTTGTATACCTATAATTATTTTATTTACCTGAACTGGTTATAACCTTTAATGCAGTGTTAAATAGAGATAAATGATACTGGGCATCTTCCCTATTTCTGACCTCAATGGGAATGCCTCCAGTATTGCCCCATTAAGTAATATTTAGCCTGCTTTTCCAGTGACTTCCAACATAAACACTTTTTGATATTCATGGAGCCCCTCCTCCCTTACTGAGTCCATTACTTCTTTCCTTCTCTTCTTTCCTCATCATCCACCTTCAGTTTCATGCTCCATCTGTTTAAATAACATTCTCAAAAAAAAAAAAAAAAA
>NW_012115566.1:1164272-1164604 GCF_000951035.1 Colobus angolensis palliatus | reverse complement strand
AAAAAAAAAAAAAAAAAAAGGTTTTAAAGCCTTAATTATGGTGCTTGCTTCAGCAGCAGATACCCTCAAATGGGAATCATGCACAGAAGATTAGCATGGCTCCTGCACAAGGATAACACACAAATTTCTGTATCATTTTCTACTTTTAATGTTCACTACTCACAATAGCCAAAAGGCATAAACAACCAAAATGCCCATCCACTGATGAATAAACAAAACACAGTATATATCCATACAATGGAATATTATTCAGCCATAAAGATAAATAAAGTACTGAAACATATATATGCTAAGTGATAGGCCAGACGTGGTGGCTCACGCCTGAAATCCCA
>NW_012115566.1:1150998-1163077 GCF_000951035.1 Colobus angolensis palliatus | reverse complement strand
TTGCAGTGAGCTGAGATCCGGCCACTGCACTCCAGCCTGGGCGACAGAGCGAGACTCCGTCTCAAAAAAAAAAAAAAAAAATATGCTAAGTGAAAGAAAAAGACTACATACTGTATGATTTCAATTATATCTAATATCTAGAATAGATTAATCCATAGAGCCAGGAGTTCGGGGTAGAAGGAAATGAGGAGTGATTGCTTATTAGTGTGAGGTTTCCTTTTGGGTGGTAAAAATGTTTTGGATCCAGACAGTGGTTGATAATTGTACAACACTGTGGATTTACGAAATGCTACTTTGTGCCAGAGTTTTACAGTTTAAAATGGTGAAATTTAGGTTATGTATATTTTACAATTAAAAAAATGAAGAAGGCTGGATGTGGTGGCTCACACCTGTAATCCTAGCACTTTGGGAGGCTGAGGCGGATAGACTGCTTGAGTCCCGGAGTTCAAGACCAGCCTAGGCAACACGGCAAAACTCCACTTCTACTAAAATTACAAAAATTAGCCAGGCATGGTGGTTTACACCTGCAGTCCCAGCTACTCAGGAGGCTGAAGTGGGAGGATCATCTGAGCCTGGGAGATCAAGGCTGCGGTGAGCCATGATCATGTCACCGCACTCCGGCCTGGGTTTCAGAGTGAGACCCTGTCTCAAACAACAACAATCAAAACCAAGGGAAAAAAAAAAACCCTCAAGTCCATCTTGCAAAACCCCAATCCTGGATGAGACTGACCATCTGCTTACCCAGGGCCCACACCAGAGCAGTCAAGATTTGAGAAAGCAAAACTGATAAGAAAGTTACACAACAGGGGCTGGGCACGGTGGTTCGCACCTGTTATCCCAGTGCTTTGGGAGGCTGAGGCGGGTGTATCACCTGAAGTCAGGAGTTCAGGACCAGCCTGGCCAAAACTCCATCTCTATAAAAAATACAAAAATTAGCCGGGCGCGGTGGCGCACGCCTGTAATCCCAGCTACTTGGGAGGCTGAGGCAGGAGAAATGCTTGAACCTGGGAGGGAGATGTTGCAGTGAGCCCAGATCACGCCACCGCACTCCAGCCTGGGCGACAGAGCAAGACTTCGTCTCCAAAAAAAAAAAGAAAGTTACACAACAGGGCAGAATGGTTACATTATAAATAGATGTTCACTGACCAAATGCTCCTACTAGTTCTGACAGACCCTCTTTCCCATACCCTGAAACAATCATTTCTTCCCATACAACAGAAGACCCCCTGGAACTAATTCCTGGCATAGGTACTTTAGTTCTCATTTCCACCTGCCTTCTCAGGAACCGCACAATGCTGATCAGTACATAGTTTCTTTCTTTCTCTCTTTTTTTTGAGACGGGGTTTCGCTCTTGTTGCCCAGGCTGGAGTGCAGTGGCACGATCTCGGCTCACTGCAATCTCCACCTCCATGGTTCAAGCAAGTCTCCTGCCTCAGCCTCCCGAGTAGCTGGGATTACAGGCATGCGCCACCATGCCTGGCTAATTTTGTATTTTTAGTAGAGATGGGGTTTCTCCATGTTAGTCAGGTTGGTCTCGATCTCCCGACCTCAGGCGATCTGGCCACCTTGGCCTCCCAAAGTGCTGGGATTATAGGCATAAGCCACCGTGCCCGGCCAGTATATGGTTTCTTGTGGCTTCAGTGTTCTCCCTCATCTAGAAACCTTACAATATAGACTCCTTTCCATATGTATTTTGAAAATATGTCTAACTTCTAGTTTCTTTAACCAACCCCTCCAGATAAAACGCCATAATCCTGTCTCGTCTCTAAGTATTTTATTACATCCCCTTCACAGTTGTACTTCAAATAGTCATCTACTTGTGTAGTCTCCATTCACCTAACCTAGCCAGCACTCAGATCCCACTAATGTGGCTCCTGCCCCAATTATTCCATTGTGGTAGTTCTACATAAGGTTACAATGATGGTCATGTTATTGAATCAAATGGGTATCAGCTTTGATATTATTTGACCTCAATTGCATTACTATGTTGTCCACTCCCTCCTTGCTCCATCTCAAAAATAAAAAAAAGAAGAAAAGGAGGAAGAAAAAAAGAAATACATTTTTCTGATTTTTCCCATTTAAAAATGTAAATTGGCTGGGTGCAGTGGCTCACGCCTATAATCCCAACAATTTGGGAGGCCGAGGAAGGCGGATCATGAGGTGAGAAATTTGAGATCAGCCTGACCAATATGGTGAAACCCCGTCTCTAGTAAAAATACAAAAATTAGCCAGGCATGGTGGTGTGCACCTGTAATCCCAGCTACTCAGGAGGTTGAGGCAGGAGAATCGCTTGAACCCAGGAGGCAGAGGTTACAATGAGCCGAGATCGCACCACTGCACTCCAGCCTGGGCAACAGAGCAAGACTCAGTCTCAAAATAAACAAATAATACTAAATTAAAATTAAAACGTAAAAACCATACTTATTGCCCAAGACATACAAAAACAAGTGTTGGACCATAATTTGCTGACCCTTGCCCTATGCCATCATACATTTTTATTTTTATTTTTTATTTGTTTTTTCAGACAAGAGTCTTGCTCTGTCGCCCAGGCTGGAGTGTAGTGGCGTGATCTTGGCTCACTGCAACCTCCTCCTCCTGAGTTCAGGCAATTCCTTGCCTCAGTCTCCCGTGCAGCTGAGACTATAGGCACATCACCATGCCCGGCTAATTTTCGTATTTTTAGTAGAAACAGGGTTTCACCCTATTGGCCAGGATGGTCTTGAACTCCTAGACCTCATGATCCACCCGCCTCGGCCCCCCAAAATGCTGGGATTACAGGTGTGAGCCACTGCGCCTGGCCTGCTATCATCCCTTTTTAATGGCTTTTATCAATACCTATAAGAACTGTCTTTTTAATGGCTTTTATCAATACCTATAAGAACTGTCTGATCAACACACTAAAATATAATAATTCAGGAAAGCTTATTTGACACTTAATCTCAGTGCCTAGAATAGTGCCTGACACAAAGCAAATAATTAATATGCACTGAATGAGCAAACGACAGACAGGCATTAGCTCACTTCCTGTAGTCTTGCTGGGGTAGGTCTGCTGCAGCTTTATCACCTGCTCTACCAACATTAAACCACAGGACTGCTCAGTTAACCTAACCACTCCTGCTCAAGTGCTCATTGTTTCATGGCTGTAGTAATATGTTAAAACTATAAGATACTGGAGTGAGGAGAGTCTTTGAATGACACATTGTCTAAGCCCCTCATTATTGAACAAATAAGGTCACTGAGGCCCAAAAAGGTAGAGAGCCTTGCCTGTAATCAGACCACTTGTCAGTGCTGGGCAGGCCCAAGCACCAGGTCTTCTTTTTGCCATTTCCATGAGACAATGGAATTGACTAATTCAAGTTGTGTGAACCAGAACTTCTAGTTTACATAGTTTCCTTCCAAGGTGCACAATATAGAGTTTGGCAAGCTCTTGCTATTCCTGCAGAGTTAAAAAGACAGGGGGTCCTGGATACTACTTGGCAAAGGAGAAGGGAGGATATTTTCAGTGGGTGCTGCTCTGGCAGGGCTCTGCAAGCCTTACCTGCAGGAGCTCCCTGGTGGGCTGCTGCTGCTTCTCTTCTAGCTGAGCGATCAGGCTGCTGAGGTGGGAGATGTTGCAAGAGAACTGGGTGATGGCACCATTGATGCTATTGTAGATGGCCAAGTCTAGCTCCTCAAGACGGGCCAGGAGGCGATACTCATGCTCCTTTAAGGAGTGATACAGCTGCTCAAACTCCCAAACAATCTTCTCCCTCTCCATCTGGGTTAGGCTCTATGCAGATGACAGGGAAAGGCAGTAAAGAGAGAAATGGCTCATTTCTAGGGCCTTCATAGTTCTCCCGTGACCACCTACCCCAAGACCTCATTATGCATAAAACAAGCAAAGTGCCAACTCATTATTTCCAGTCTTTACTGACTGCATATATAATGGCCAGGAACTGAATTACCCCAGTGATGATGATAATGATGATGATGATTTTTTTTTGACACGGAGTCTCGCCCTGTCACCCAGGCTGGATTGCAGTGGTGCAATCTTGCCTCACTGCAAGCTCCACCTTCCCAGGTTCACACCATTCTCCTGCCTCAGCCTCCAGAGTAGCTGGGACTACAGGCGCCCGCCACCACACCTGGCTACTTTCTGTATTTTTTAGTAGAGATGGGGTTTCACTGTGTTAACCAGGGTCTCAATCTCATGACTTTGTGATCCGCCCACCTCGGCCTCCCAAAGTGCTGGGATCACAGACGTAAGCCACCGCGCCTGGCTTACCCCAGTGATTATTAAGACAGTCCCTGTTCTCAAGTAACTCAGAGAAGTGGGTCAGGTTCATGTGATATACGCAGTCATGGATGGGTAATTAAAGAAAGGGTGACAGCCTGCAATGGAAGAAGCTGGTAACCATCTTCACAGAAGCAATTTCACACAGTGTTTATGTGATGAACAAGAGTTCACCACATAGGCAATGAGCAGGAAGGCTTTCCAGGCAGAAGAAATGGCACAGGCAAAACAGTGGAGAGAGAAAGCAAATGGTGCTATCTGGCTGGAGCACATGAGTGTTGAGGGAAGGGACCAGAAAAGGTGAGGCCTTGTCATGCCTGGCCTGGGAGGCTGGGGGTAACGACTCTATCCCAACTGGGAAGCATGGAAGATTGTCACACAGGAAAGTGACAGGGTCAGATATGTGCCCTATGGAGGATGGAACAACCAGTAACAGTTTTCTTGCCCAATCTTCCTGGGCCCTTCACGTGTAAGCCATACCCTGTCTGTCCTTCACCAACTGCTGTCTATCCAGCTTTGGGTGGCAGGGAGAGAGGTGGTCTCCCCACGATTCCCTCTTGGTGCTGATTTGTTTACCATAACTTACTGTCCTTCTTTCTTCACCCCACCCCCACCACCAACAGGACTCTAATATAAACTTTTGTTCTAAACAAGGAGCCAGCAACATGCTCCAAAGGAGCCAAGTGAAGTCGTATTGGACACAGCCATGCCCTGCATTTACATATTGGCAATGGCTAGCCGCTTTTGAGCTACAACAGAGCTAATCAGCTGTGACAGAGTCTATATAGCCTACAAAGCTAAAAATATTCACTATCTGACTCTTTTTAGAAAATTTACCAACACCTGTTCCAAACTCAGCTTCTCCTGAGAACCTTCCCACACTGACTATCCCTCTAACCACCCTTCTTAAGACACTCACTATGCACATATATGTCTTTGTTTATTAAATCCTTTTCAAAGGTCATATTTCATGTCAGCTGGGTAATTCTTTCAAAGACTTAAACTATACAAAATAATCTTAGAAATGAAAAATTAAGGCTGAAACAATTCTTAAATATCAACTAATTCAGTGTTTCTCAAAGGGGGTGCTACTGGCACCTTGGTAGGACAATTCCGCCTGGCATGGGACTGTTTCTTGCATTGTAAGACATTTAGCATTCCTGCCCAACCTCCCCAATCACTCGATTCTTCTGAAGACAGCCAAAGAAATACCCACACACGGCCAGGCGCGGTGGCTCAAGCCTGTAATCCCAGCACTTTGGGAGGCCGAGGTGGGTGGATCACAAGGTCAGGAGATTGAGACCATCCTGGCTAACACGGCGAAACCCCGTCTCTACTAAAAATATAAAAAAATTAGCCGGGCGTGGTGGCGGGCGCCTGTAGTCCCAGCTACTCAGGAGGCTGAGGCAGGAGAATGGCGTGAACCCGGGAGGTGGAGTTTGCAGTGAGCCGAGATCGCGCCACTGCACTCCAGCCTGGGCGACAGAGCAAGACTCTGCCTCAAAAAAAAAAAAAAAGAAAAAGAAATACCCACACACCATTGCAGAGGACAAAAAGGCAGTACTACCCTTGCTAGTCTAGTCCAACCTACTTGTTTCACAGATGACCAAACCGAGACCCACAGAGGTTGTATGACTCCATCTATACAACTGGGTGCTGTCAGAGCACAGAAGCATGTCCAGGTGCCCTGATTCTCAGAAAAGGGCTGTTCTCCCCTTTGATAATCCTCCCACAGAGGATATCATCGTGTGCATAATGATTTGAGTCCACTCAGGCTCACTGAGAAGATTCTCCATTCATCAGATCTATTTTCTTTCCTTTTTTTTTTTTTTTGTGAGACAGAGTCTCGCTCTGTCACCCAGGCTGGAGTGCAGTGGGGAGATCTCAGCTCACTACAAGCTCTGCCTCCCAGGATCACGCCATTCTCCTGCCTCAGCCTCCCAAGTAGCTGGGACTACAGGTGCCGCCACCACACCCGGCTAATTTTTTGTATTTTTTAGTAGAGACGGGGTTTCACCGTTAGTCACGATGGTCTCCATCTCCTGCCCTCGTGATCCACCTGCCTCGGCCTCCCAAAGTGCTGGGTTTACAGGCATGAGCCACTGCACCCAGACCATCACAGCTGTTTGCAAAAAGGAGAGCTCAAGTCTCAGTGGATTGTGTGGGCAGAGCAAGTGGTGGGATCTAAGGACACCATGGGAATAAGTTCGTGGTCCAAAAGTTCTTTACTACACCCTACCACGACTGAAAAAGTGATGCTAGACTCTACTAGTCTGGGACTTTACTTTTCAGACAGAAATACCTCTAGTGGGTGGAGACTGGTAATGTTTTATTTATTGTTCAAAAAACATTTTTAAACACCTAAGTGGTGGATATACAAATGTGTATTATAAATGTCTCTGTACTTTCTTTTTTTTTTTTTTCTTGAGACAGAGTTTCACCCTTGTTGCCCAGGCTGGAGTGCAATGGCACTCCACCTCCCGGTTCAAGTGATTCTCCTGCCTCAGCCTCCCGAGTAGCTGAGATTACAGGTATGCACCACCATGCCTGACTAATTTTTTGTATTTTTAGTAGAAAGGGGTTTCACCATGGCCAGGCTGGTCTTCAACTCCTGACCTCAGGTGATCTGCCCACCTCAGCCTCCCAGAGTGCTGGGATTACAGGTGTGAGCCCCGTGTGCCCTGCCTTGTTTTTTTTTCTTTTCAAAACAAAATTCCCGGTTAGGTGCAGTGGCTCACACCTGTAATCCCAGCACTTTGGAAGGCCAAGGCAGGTGGATCACTTGAGGTTAGGAGTTCGAGACCTGCCTGGTCAATGTGGTGAAACCCCATCTCTACTAAAAATACAAAAATCAGCTGGGTGTGTTGGCGCATGCCTGTAGCCTCAGCTACCTGGGAGGCTGAGGTGGGAGAATCACTTGAAATGGGAGGCAGAGGTTGCAGTGAGTCAAAACCTCGCCATTGCACTCCAGCCTGGGTGACAGAGTGAGACCCTGTCGAAAAAAAAAAAAAAGAAAAAATTCCCATATACCCCTATCATAAATTAACACATCAGCCACTTGTCGAGGCCTTGAGAGATTGGAGGAAGAGAGCAGAGCAAAAAATTCAGAATTAAGGCATTGTCAAGAAAGGAGAATAACCCAAAGAGAAGCAACAGTGGGACTTACACAAATCCACTATTAGCACTTGTCTGCAGAATGGTAACAACGCAAGCTAACTGTATCCAATAATTTTACCCATCTCAGCTTTGCCAAGGATCAACCTTGGTCTACACAGTTAGCAGGTTAAACTATACTGACAGGTCTGATTTCCAAGGGTTCCAAACTTGGCTCCTCCATCCTTTCCCCAAAAGTAAGGGAATCTCTTAGTTCTCTGGGTGAGTTCCCACTGCCATGTGCAGTTGATCCCCCTCTACCTACAGGTTCTGGGTGACATGCTGGACAAGTTTAAGGGAAGTAACATCAGCTCTACAGAAGAGGGGAGCACCAGCAGAAGCGACTGTGAATTCCAACAACCCTTACCAAGAGTTCAGCTCGTGCCTGTTCCCCTTGGGCCCGACGTCTCTTCTTTAAATCTTTCACTCTTTTTAAATGGTCAAGCTGGTTCTGGATTTGCTCCTGAGAAAAGCAAAACAGATGGGCAGTTCAAAATTAGGTAGACCTTAGCATCAGCATGGTACTTCTAATCACACACGGAGTCCACACACCTGATCCCAAGTCTCTAGTTGGCGCTTGTTCTCAGGCCACACTGCCACCCACAAGAGAAAGACTCAGGGCGCAGGGGCCAACAAGCCACTCATTTGGCAATTTGTGTCTATCTTAGCAGCCTGTCGCTTCAACCACTCAGCTACCTCGTCAGGATTATTTGTGTCTATCTTAAACAATGAATCATCTACCTGTCCCTGGTAGGGTATCACATGACTTAGCGGAACTGTGACTGGAGTAAGAGGCTTAGAGTTATGTTGTATTGTAGCTCTTCCACACAAGCATACTGTGAAAGT
Organism: Colobus angolensis palliatus; assembly: GCF_000951035.1. NCBI lineage: Eukaryota > Metazoa > Chordata > Mammalia > Primates > Cercopithecidae > Colobus > Colobus angolensis. The sequence continues at coordinate 1,154,805 of NW_012115566.1, read as the reverse complement.
GACTTCTTATTTCCTTCATGTGTGAAATGGGCAAACACCATCTTCCCAATCTACTCAAGAGTTCTCACCAGAGTGACAGAAAATAGCTGAAAGGTCCATAAATGTTAAGTGATTAATTACACATGAATGTATTCATATTTAAACACGGACGTAATTGTGTATGAATTCCTGAAGCCCTCAACATACAGAAAATACACAGTATCATGGACTCCTTGAAGGTCACCTTACAACTGTTTTATATGTAATATTTTGTTTCCACGTTTCTGTTTAGCTGTGCCAGTTCACAGAGGGCTCTGTGCATCACATGATTCCACAATCTTCCTCATAACTGTTATCTCCTGAGTCTCAGAGTAGTTAAATGATTTAAGCAGTGAAGAGCCTGTTCTTTTCTGTGAGTTTCTAGACCAGGACGTATTGCAGGAAAGTGCTGGAGAAATGCTTATAGACTAAGGAATGGGCATCAGTCAGTTAATGTCCGACTGCGTTTTGTCTGACAGTCGACGAGAGTACATGTGTCTCTGCAGCTCGTCGATGTGCACGCGATTTTATGCACTTCTTTTATACTGTCAAAAGCATGTCTCTGTGTACAATGTGTCCGTGAGAGAGGAAACATGGGGGCAAACGGAGAAAGGGGAGTGGGGGTGGGGAGACTTCTGGCTCCCTCGCCAGCTACAGGTTTTCCTCCAAATCTGAGTGCTGAGGCTCTGGAGCGGACAGAGAGGAAATGACGGCTGTGAACCACACGTCCGGCTCAGCCATTTTCTAGGCGGAAAAAGGGAAGCCCCTTTGGCTCTCTCCTCCCTTTGTCCGACTCGCGCTCCCGCCCTCCCGGATCCGCGCCCTCACCTTGAAGCCCTCCACTGCCTCCTCGAGCGGCAGCACGCTGTGGCCGCGGTGCTCGCGGGAGCGGTCGCACACCACGCAGATGGGCATCTGGTCCTCCTCGCAGTAGAGCTTCAGGGGCTCACGGTGCTTCTCGCACACGCCCATCTCGCCGCCGGGCCCCGACGGCCGCTCGGTGCGCAGCTGCTTCACCAGCTGGGTCACGTTGGCCAGGTGTCGGTTGGGCCGCATGTGCCTCTGCGGGAAGGTCTCCCGGCACTGCGGGCACGACACGTTAGTCTCTGCCGTGCCCCAGCAGCGGGCGAGGCACGCGCAACAGATGTTATGGCCGCAGTCGAGCATCATGGGCTCTGCGAAGTACTGCAGGCACACTGGGCAGGTGGTCTCCTGCTGCAGGCACTCGGCCACGCTCCCGGAGGCCATGGCGCGGGCCTGCGGGAGCTCACGGGCATGGGCCCCGGCGCCGAGCTCTGCACGGAGCCCAACTCTCCGGCGCTCTCTCCGGTTCGCTGTTCCTGGGAGGCACGGGGCGGACGGAGGGCGGTGCCTCCCGGGCCCGTATCCCAGACGCGCCCGCGCACCGAAGGCTCAGAGTGGCCGGGCCGCTCCCTGCGCCTGTGCCCCCTGAGTGAGTGCGGGAATACAGCCGGCTCACGCTACTGGGGCAGGAACGGGTAGCCAAGGGTCAGGATCCCACGGCCAGGCGCGCAAAGCGCGCAGGACAACGTGGCCGCGTCGGAGCGGATCCCGGCGGCCGCGTAGACCCCACCCCGGTGCGAGCGGAAGAGGCGGCTCGGGGGGGCGGGGCTTGGCCCGCGCTTCTAGCGTGTGACAAGATTTTGTGGCCTCGGGACCCGAGCTGCTTTCTCTGGAAAGGCCCAGGAAGCTCCGCCACTCTCCCTTGGGCGGGTCGCGCCGAAGCTCTAGCCTAGGGGACTGGTCACAAAAGCAGATGGTGCCACACGCTCCGGGCCTACAAGCTTCCGCGAATGCCGGGCCCAGGCCCCTAGTCTTTTGTTGGGTTTCTTCTTGGTGCCCAGGTCTCAGCCCCTGCTAAAGAAAGCTGGCTTTGGCCGCGCGCAGTGGCTCACGCCTGTAATTCCAGCATTTGGGAGGCCGAGGCGGGTGGATCACGAGATCAGGAGATCGAGACTATCCTGGCCAACATGGTAAAACCCCATCTCTACTAAAAATAGAAAAATTAGCCGGGCATGGTGGCAGGCGCCTGTAGTCCCAGCTACTTAGGAGACTGAGGCAGCAGAATCGCTGGAACCCGGGAGGCGGAGGTTGCAGTGACCCGAGATCGCCACTGCACTCCAGCCTGGGCAACAGAGCGAGACTCGGTCTCGAAAAAAAAAGAAAAAAGAAAGAAAGCTGGCTTTGTATCGGTGCTGGGGAGCGCAGACATCTGGCCTCCCCAAGAGGCTGGAGGATGAGGAGGGTCACCGACTGAGCCCACCTGATAGGTGAGGCCTTTTATTAAACCGCCCGATTTGTAGGCACTTGCAGTTTTGTTTAGAAAAAGAAAGGTTTAATTATCAGATGGTAACATTTCTGCGTGGCAATAACAAGCCCAGCTCTGCTACCTCTCGCTTGTGCCCAAGCAAGTTGGTTTACCATTCATTTACTTCAGTTTCTCCTCGTGTGAAATGGGGATGATAACTGTACCGCAGTAAAGAAGTAGATTTCGTTACATCTTTTACTTTTTGAACCATAAGGTTGTTTATCCATTAAAATAGTAACAAAATGCCCATTACATAGGGTTGTTGTATTGAGGAGCAACTAAAAATTGCTTGCTCCTTTCTCAAGTATAGAGAGACTAAGAATCCTACGGTGACCCAGGGTGTTGGGAGTCCCACAGTACTCATTGTCTTATCATCCAGTAGACCTCCAGCATTTTTAAGTTGCTTTCTTATCCCTTACTTGGTGTCTCCTAGTTTTCTTCGAGATTTTCTCAATATTGTCGTGCTATCTGAGCAATACGGGCTTCTGCTTCCAGACCTCACTTGATTTTTATTTTATTTTTTCAAAGTGAAAGTATGTTTATTGAGAAAGTAAAGGAATAAAGAATGGCTACTCCATAGGCAAAGCAGCCCACATCATCACTTTAGAGTTCCCCTCTGGTCCTCTGCCCCATGGGACGAGAAGTCTGAGGGACTGAGTGGACTTGCCAACCCCAAACCCACATCCACCTTGCAACCATACTCTGAGTACCCAGTCGTTCACATTCCAGTACCAAATAGCCCTAGCCCATTTCCAGAAAAACATAGTGTACTTGGGCCAGGCCACAAGACAGTCCGGTCTTGGTTTGAGGTTGGGTCAACAATGCAATTTGTAAGAATTAAAGGATATGTCTCCTCTCGTTTACTCCAAAAAGGACTAATAAGCATTACAATACAGTGCAGAAATATGAGAGATATAGATAGGTAGATAAAGCTGCCCTTCATCTTCCCCCTTACTTGTGGGATGCAAGCCTTGAGTTTGGCTTTGTTTTTCAGAATTGATTGTGTTTATCTTACCAACCCTTTATAACCTCTGGAGGCAGGTGACCTGGGGATAAAGAAAGGTAGAACAGACAGGGTGCCTTGGCTCATGCCTGTAATCCCATCACTTTGGGAGGCTGAGGTGGGCGGATTGCTTAAGCCCAGGAGTTCAAGACCAGCCTGACCAACATGGTGAAACCCCGTCTCTACCAAAAATATGGAAACTCGCTGGGCATGGTGGTGCACACCTGTAATTCCAAGTACTCCGGAGGCTGAGGCTGGAGAATCATTTGAGCCCGGGCGGGAGACAGAGGTTACAGGGAGCTGAGACCCGGCCACTGCACTCCAGCCTGGGCAACAGAGCAAGGCTCTGTCTCAAAAAAGAAAAAAAAGGAAAAAAATTTTTAAAAGGTAAAACAAAATAGATGAGTTGGGTAGAACAGAGTGGGAGGAAATATTTATAGTTAATATATAAATTTTA
>NW_012115566.1:1121732-1150653 GCF_000951035.1 Colobus angolensis palliatus | reverse complement strand
ATACATTATATATTATATATATTTTATATGTGGGGATTACAGGCATGAGCTACCATGCCCAGCCCCTCTTCCTTGAATGTTTACTGACTTCCCTTCATCATCCAGATTTCATGGAATTTTGAGTTGCTTAACTTACCTGTTCATGTTAATTTCTATTACTAATCCTAACCTATATTATTGCACCAGTGTGTCAGTTTACAAGTATTTTTCAAAGAATCAGTAATTGTGCAGCCTTCCCATTAGTTTCTCTATTTGTACTTTTTAACTGATTTCAATACCACCTCAAGGAATAGAATCATCCTTAAAAATTCTTAAAGAAGAAAATGCTTTTCATTCTGTCACTTTTTTTTTTTTGAGACAAAGTGAGCCACCGCGCCCAGCCCAAATTCTTTAGTATAAAGGCCTAATCAAATTCTTATTAATAGGTGCCGTAACTCACGCCTATTTCCCAGCACTTTGGGAGGCTGAGGTGGGCGGATCCTGAGGTCAGGAGATGAAGACTGGCCTGGCCAATACAGTGAAACCCCATCTCTACTAAAAATACAAAAATTAGCCGGGCATGATGGCGCACACCTGTAGTCCCAGCTACTCAGGAGGTTGAGGCAGGAGAATCTCTTGAACCTGGGAGGCGAAGGTTGTGGTAAGCCGAGATAGCACCACTGCACTCCAGCTTGGGCAACAGAGTGAGACTGTCTCAAAAAAAAAAAAAAAGATTATTAATAAAATACACTGTTTTAAGGCCAGGCACAATGGCTCACACCTGTAAACCCAGCACTCTGGGAGGCTGAGGTGGGCGGATTACCTGAGGTCAGGAGTTGGAGACTAGCCTGGCCAACATGGGAAGCCCTGTCCCTGCTAAAAATACAAAAATTATCCATGCGTGGTGTCATGTGCCTGTAACCTCAGCTGTTCGGGAGGCTGAGGCAGGAGAATCGCTTGAACCTGGGAGGCAGAGGTTGCAGAGAGCCAAGATTGCGCTTTTGCACTCCAGCCTGAGCGACAAGAGTGAGACTCTGTCTCAAAAAATAAATCAAATAAAATATAGTGTTTTAAAATGAATTCCTTCCTGCCCACTTTAAACCTCCCTGCCCTAAGGGAACGAGTGACTTTTACTAGTGTTGGCCAAATCCGAGGGACACTTTTCAGTGTTCATCTTAACATCTCGAAGGCATTTTATGTGGAGTCCTAATTAGGGAAAAGGAGTCAGGCTGGTGGGACCAGGGGAAAGCAGAAATAAAGCAATTAAGCGATAGGTCTGCTTTTTTTATGGCCCAGGGCACATGGCCCTCCTGCACAGACAACTGTACATAAGTCACAAACTTCCTGCTTACCATCAACTGCCTCAATTTATCAAGCACCTTGGCTGACAGAAGAATGCGGGTTAAGCTTCCTGCTACCTTAGCGTTTCCAGTCAGTCCAAGTTCCATTGTATAAAATCCCTAGCAATTCTTTGTTTCTTTGTAGTCAACTTCTCTTCTCTTGATACTGCCTGTTGTTTCCCTGGCAACATATTTTTCTACTTTGTCTAATAAATCTGCCTTTCTTTACCTACAACTGTCTTCATAAATCTTTTCCCCCCACACCACAGGCCCAGATAGTCATCACTTACCTGTGACATTAAAATGTCACTGTTGATCCCTCCCTCGCTGGATCATTCTTCTTCCAAGCAGCAAACTGAGTGGGACCTGATAAGGCCTAAAGTATTTCTGCTTCTTCTATCTCCTTCTCTCTTATCTGTCTTTCGTCAACTGACACTAACCTTAGTCTGGAAAAATAAAAAATTATCGTAATAAATACAAGAATACTATATGCTGGCTTAAGAAGCCAGCATATAGATGAGACAGAATGGGAAATGGAGAAAAGGATGAAATATCAATAAGAATTTAACATTAATATAAGGGCCAGGTGCGGTGGCTCATGCAGGGTAATCTCAGCACTTTGGGAGGCCACGGCTTGAGCTTAGGAGTTTGAGACCAGCCTGGGCAACATGGTGAAACCCAGTCTTTACCAAAAATACAAAAAATTAGCTGGGTGTGGTGGTATGCACTTGTGGTCACAGCTACTCGGGAGGCTAAGATGGGAGGATCCCTTGAGCCCAGGAGGCAGAGGTTGCAGTTAGCTGAGATTCCACCACTGCACTCCAGGCTGGGTGACAGAGCCAGACCCCGTCTCCAAAAAAGAAAAAAAAAAAGAATTTAGTACAAGATACAGGAGAAATTGCAGGTTCGAGGCCAGCCTGACCAACATGGAGAAACTCTGTCTCTACTAAAAATACAAAATTAGCTAGGCGTGGTGGTGCACACCTGTAATCCCAGCTACTCAGGAGCCTGAGGAAGGAGAATTGCTTGAACCTGGGAGGCGGATGTTGCAGTGAGCTGAGATCACACCATTGCACTCCAGCATGAGTGACAAGAGCAAAACTTCATCTCAAAAAAAAAGAAAAGAAAGCAATTTGATAATCACAAAAAAATTTTAAATGCACACACTCTTAGAACCTTCTACTCTGCTTCTCTCCCGTCTGGACAGAGATGTTTGATTATATAAGGATTGCCATTACAGCATTGTTTGGATTTGTAAAATACTGGGACCAACATCAATATGCTCCAACAGGGGATAATTTAATGAAAATATTATGCAGGTGTACAATGAAATGCTATGCAGTTTCCAAAAACAAAAGCAAAGAAGAAGGAGGAGGAGGAGGAGGAAGAAGAGGAAGAGGAAGAGGAGGAGGAAGAAGAAGAAAAGAAAGGAGAAGAAAAAAGAGAAGAAGAAAAAGAAGGAGGAAGAGGAGAAGGAGAAGAAATAATAATCTACTAATAGGGAAATCTGTCTGAGATTTATTTACTCATTAATTTATTCAACAAATGTTTGTTGAGTCTCAACTATGTGCCAGTCTTCTAGATTCCAGGACACTGTGTGGAACAAAACAGACAAGGTTACTGGGGTCATGGAATTACTTTCTAGAGGGAAAGATGGATGATAAGCAAACCAAGCAATAAATACATGGTATGAAACGTGCCATAAAGTGAAATGAATCAGAATATGGAAGATGAAGAGTGATGGTTATTACTTTATATTGAGTCATCAGAGTGGAATCTCTCTGATGAGGTAGCCAAACAGCTGCTGCAGTGTAGAGTCTCAAGTATGCCTGTCACTGGGCATTTATCTCAGAGAAATAAAAATGTTTGTTCACCTAAGAATCTGCACAAAACATTGTTCATAATAGCCAAGCCTAGAAAGAATTCAAATGTCCTCGAACGGTGAAGAGTTAAACAGTGGCACATCCATATTGTGAAATACTACCCAGCGATAAAAATGAATGAACTACTGAGATAGGCAACAACTTGGATAGATCTCAAGGGAGTTATGCTGAGTAAGAAGAGTCAATCTCAGAAGGTTATGATTTGTATGATTCCATTAATAACATTTATTTACTTATTTTTATTTATTTATTTACTTTATTTATTTATTTTTGAGACAGTTTCACTGTGTTGCTCAGGCTGGAGTGCAGCGGGACAATCTCAACTCACTGCAGCCTCTGCCTCCTGTGTTCAAGTGATTCTGCTGTCAGCCTCCCAAGTAGCTAGGATTAAGGCATGCACCACCATGCCCAGCTAATTTTTTTTTGGTATTTTTAGTAAACACAGGTTTTCACCATGTTGGCCAGGCTAGTGTCCAACTCTTGACCTCAAATGATCCACCCGCCTCGGCTTCCCAAAGTGCTGGGATTACAGGAGTGAGCCACTGTGGCCAGCCCATAACGTTCTTGAAATGACAAAATTATAGAGATAGAGAACAAATGAGTAGTTGCTAGGCATTAGGGAAAGAGAAGGGAAGGAGGTGTCTGTGGCTATAAAAGGGTACCCTGAGGGATCCTTGTGATGGAACAGTTTTGTATCTTGACTGTAATGTTTGTTGTTCCTATGTGATATTTACACATGCAATAAAATTGCATAGAACTAAGCACACACGAACACATGAGTGTATGTAAAAATGGTGAAATCTGAGTAAGATTGGTGGATTTTATCAATAATAATTTCCTGGTGTGATATTGTACTACATTTATGCAAGATGTTACCATTGGGAGAAACTGAGTGAAGAGTATGCTGGATCTTTATTTTTATTTTATTTTATTTTTTTGGAGACAGAGTCTTGCTCTTTCGCCCAGGCTGGAGTGCAGTGGCGTGATCTTGGCTCACTGTAACCTCCACCTCCTGGATTCAAGCAATTCTCATGCCTCAGCTTCCCAAGTAGCTGGGATTACAGGCTTTGTGCCACCATGCCCAGCTAATTTTTGTATTTTTAGTAGAGATGGGGTTTTGCCATGTTGGTCAGGCTGATCTTGAACTCCTTGCCTCAAGCAATCTTCCCGCCTCTGCCTCCCAAAGTGCAAGGATTACAGGAGCAAGCCACCGCCCCCAGCCACTGGATCTTAATTATATCCTATAACTGTATGTGAATCTACAATTATGTCAAAATAAATTTTAAAAAATTTCTGCAATCACAACATCAATGACTTGTCTTTCCCAGCCAGCAAAGCCCTATGTTTTGCTCTTATTGATTGGATTAATCCCTGTGGATAGAGAAATTCATGTGCCAACTGGCTTAAGTTTGGTTATACTACCTATTCCTGAACCAATTACTATGGCAAGGGAACTGAGATAATGCTCACTAGTCTATGCATCAAGACCCACTGAAAAATGTAATTGTCATTAGTCGTTTAAATATCATTTATTTTTGAACTGGTTGTGTGCTTCCCAACATTTAGCTATATTCTATTTCCTGGGGATAAAATCTTTGAAGACAATGGGAGGGAAAGCTAATCTGACCCATTCTTTCAAACAGCAAGGGATTGAGGATTTCCTTGATTTTGACACAGGCATTTGAATATGAGCAGACTATACCTGGTAAACACACTAGACAAGATTCCTGCCCTTATGGAGCTGACAGGCCACTGGGGGCTGGATCGAGGCAGGGATGGTAGCTGTCTCCAAGATAGTCAGTATCTTAGAGACATCTCATATGCACATGACATTGGATCACCAAGATATGTAAGTTGGGTATCATGGCACATGCTTGTAGTTCCAGCTACTTGGGACGCTAAGGTGGGAGGATTGCCTGAGCCCAGGAGTTGGAGGCTGCAGTGAGCTATGATCACACCACTGCACTTCAGCCTGGGGGACACAGTGAGATCCTCGTGGCTCACACCTGCAATCCCGGCACTTTGGAGGCCGAGGCGGGCAGATCATCTGAGGTCAGGAGTTCAAGACTAGCCTAACCAACATGGAGAAACCACATCTCTACTAAAAATACAAAATTAGCTGGGTGTGGTGGCACATGCCTGTAATCCCAGTTACTTGGGAGGCTGAGGCAGGTGTATCACTTGGGGCTAGGAGTTCAAGACCAGCTTGGCCAACATGGCAAAAGTCTGTCTCTACTAAAAATACAAAAATTAGCCGGGTGTGGTGGCAGGTACCTGTAATCCCAGCTACTCAGGAGGCTGAGACAGGAGAATCGCTTGAACCTAGGAGGCGGAGGTTGCAGCGAGCCAAGATTGTGCCACTGCATTCCAGCCTGGGCAACAGAGCAAAACTCTGAAGAAAAAAAATTGTCTTCAAATATAGTCACATTGGGGGTTAAAATTCCAAAACAGGAGTTGGGAGCTGTGTGTATGTGGTGGGCAGAGTGGACACAACTTGGTCCGTAATGATGTCTAGCTACTCTACTATGCGACTCCATAAAAGGGGAGTGGGCTCACTGAGGCCATCCTTCCAGCCATTCCCTGACAAAAGCATGAGGATTGTCAATGAAGAGCAGCCCAGTTGCCAAATGGATACATTCTGACTCACTAGTCAGTGCCAGGTGTAACAGAAAAATCATCCCAGTGAGCCCTACTTGTTGGGCAGTTTGTTATACAGTATGAAATAATCAGAACAAGGACTGGCATTCAGTTATTAATCAAATCAATATGTGGATACTAATTGTGACAAGTGCTATGAAGGATGAGACAGGATGCTATGAGAAAGAATAACACGGTGGGAATGGCATCCCTAACTGCAAGGGAGAAATAATTGAAGGACCTAGAGATGTTGGGCCTGAGGAAGATTTCAATGTTTTTGTGAGCTCTGGAACTATTTCTCTTCCCTTTCTGGGCTAAACTCCTTGAATAAGCAGGTGCCTCTGCTTTCCTTCCACGTGACCACTCCCTCCAGATCAGCCTCTCATAAAACTTTTCCCATCTTCCCAGGTCACAGCAATTTTTCCCTTTTTAACATTGTATTAGGCTGTGCCTGCACTGCTATAAAGAAATACCTGAGGGCCAGGTGCAGTGGCTCACGCCTGTAATCCCAGCACTTTGGGAGGCTGAGGTGGGCGGATCACTTGAGGTCAGAGTTTGAGACCAGCATGGCCAACATAGTGAAACGCCATCTCTACTAAAAATATAAAAAGTTAGCCGTGTGTGGTGGCACATGCCTGTAATCCCAGCTACTTGGGAAGCTAAGGCAGGAGAATCGCTGGAACCTGGGAGGCGGAGGTTGCAGTGAGCCGAGATTGTGTCACTGTACTCCAGCCTTGGCAACACAGAGAGAGACTCTGTCTCAAAACAAAACAAAACAAAGAAACACCTGAGACTGCGTAATTTATAAGAAAAGAGTGTTAATTGGTTCATGATTCTGCGGGTTGTACAGGAAGCATAGTGGCAGCTGCTTCTGCAGAGGTCTTGGGAAACTTCTGTGTGTGTGTTTTTTTTTTTCGAGACGGGTTTCGCTCTTGTTGCGCAGGCTGGAGTGCAATGGCGCTGTCTTGGCTCACACCACAGCTGGCTAATTTTGTATTTTTTTAGTAGAGACCGGTTTCACCATGTTGATCAGGCTGGTCTCGAACTCCTGACCTCAAGTGATCCACCTGCCTCGGCCTCCCAAAGTGCTGGGATTACAAGCTTGAGCCACTGAGCCTGGCCTAGGAAACTTCCAATCATGGCGGAAGACAAAGGGGGAGCAGGTACGTCGCCTGGCGAGAATGGAGGAAGGAGGCCCCACCAGACCCCACCTCCAATATTGGGGATTACATCTCAATATGAGACAAATATCCAATTTGAGTGGGGACAAATATCCAAACTATATCAAACATTTTTAGAGCTTATGCTGTAGAGCATTTAATTGACATTAAATTATAAACTGTCTCATATTGTTAATTTATTGAAGTAAAATATACATAAAGTGCACAAGCCTTTAGAGTATAAGCCTGACCAAAATGGAGAAACCCCGTCTTAACTAAAAACATAAAACTAGCCGGGCGTGGTGGCGCATGCCTGTAATCCCAGGTACTCTGGAGGCAGGAGAATCGGTTAAACCTGGGAGGCGGAGGTTGATGTGAGCCGAGCTTGCGCCATTGCCCTCTAGTCTGGGCAATAAGAGCCAAACTCCGTCTCAAGAATACAAAAAAAAAGAGAAAATTTTAAAACTCCGGCCATTATAATATTATTAATAATATTAAGAGCTCCCCCCTCCTTTTTGTTTCATGAGTGCAGCGTATCTTCTCTTACTTTCCCAAGGATTAATTGTAATTTTTTAAAAATCCAGGTTCCGGCCGGCGCGGTGGCTCACGCCTGTTATCCCAGCACTTTGGGAGGCCGAGGCGGGTGGATCACGAGGTCAGGAGATCGAGACCATTCTGGCTAACAGGGTGACACCCCGTCTCTACTAAAAATACCAAAAAATTAGCCGGGCGTGGTGGCGGGCGCCTGTAGTCCCAGCTACTCGGGAGGCTGAGGCAGGAGAATGGCGTGAACCCTGGAGGCGGAGCTTGCAATGAGCTGAGATCGCGGCACTGCACTCCAGCCTGGGCGACAGAGCGAGAGTCTGTCTCAAAAACAAAAACAAACAAACAAAAATCCAGGTTCCTCCACTGTATTTGTTTCCTCTTAGGTTCTTCCTGCCCCCTTCTGTTGGTATTCATCCTTGTCTTATTGTAGAAATGTTTTCACAACCATCTGATTATCCTTGGTTGTCGTACGTATTTTAAGTAAGGCACAAAACACCCGATTCTGGAAGCTCTGTGGACCTGGGCCAAGCCTGTAGACTAGAGAGTCTTTGGGAATTCTATGGAGACCCAGCCATTTCTTTGGGAGACCCTGAAATACCAGTGTTTGTCGTTGATTTAATTTTTATTTTTTCCTCGTAAACTGACGTGGATATCTCGTCTGTCTTTCTTTATGTCTGGAAAACTTTATCTCAGTTTCCCTTGACATACTCCAACCTCCTGGGAGAGGTAGTGGGCGGGGAGATGAGCCTGTTTGACTACTTCTGGGAATGTGGTGAGGGAAGAGATCTGGGGATTTCGTCTCTGTGCTGACATTTCCTTCATGCTAATCTGGTTTTGCACCCCTGCACTTCACCCTCTTTCAACTCCTGACTAACTCTCGTTACTCACATCAACAGTCATTCTTCATGTTCAAGACTCCATTCATCCCCCCAGTCTCCACTAACTCTCCTGCTTCACTTCCGGTCTGCATGGGCTCACTCATTTCTTCCCTGCTGAGCTCTTTGGTTTGCTAAGCAGCATCTCGGGAACAGCCCCCGTGCTATATGTTGTTTCTTGTGCTGGATGTGAGTTTTTTCTTGTCATGCTATGTGTTCTTTCTCGTTCAGGGGAGAGTCGCGGCTGGGTTGTTACGATGCTCGCGCCCCGTACCCGGGACGTGCAGGGAAGTGTAGAAGGGGGCGAGGGGCGAGAAACGCTGAATTCTAGCCTGAATTGGGAGGAGAGCCTCGCGAGTTGAGTTACGGTTCCTGATTCCATTTAGATAGAACGTTTTGTTAACTTGTAGGAATTTCCTTTTCCATTTCTTTCATTAAACTGCGAACGTAGTAATGACTTACACTGGTTACACATTCATTACAATTAAAGATGATATTGATTTGCGAGCACAAGTTTCCCAGGTGTCAGGATGGCCGAGTGGTCTAAGGCGCCAGACTCAAGCTTGGCTTCCCCGTGTTGAGGATTCTGGTCTCCAATGGAGGCGTGGGTTCGAATCCCACTTCTGACACATGTATTTTATTCTCCCTCCACTCTACTTTCTCAGCCATTTCTGTGTTTTCATTATCTCTACTTTTCCTATCCTAACTAAAATGATACACTCTCAATGAGGTCTATCCCCTTCCTTTTTAGTCTTGTTCGCTGTTTAATAGTGAATCACGTTTTGCTCTGCTTTGGTCAGTTCCTTAAAAGGCGCATTCATTTACTACATGAGCACTCACCCAGAGGCGTCCTGGGAGGAAACCAGACTAGGTAGGAGTAGAAAGACATGTATACAGACTCCATTATTACATACTGGCCCTGAGCTCATAGGTTATTGGGACTGCAGATTACATGTTTTCCCTCACGGCCAGACACCATCAAAAATCAAAGTGATGAAACTGAAATTGAAATTGAACAGCAAGGTTCACGCTCAAGTTACCGGAAGCAGGGCAAAAAGAGAGAAATATGAAAGGTTCCACCGAGATTTGAACTCGGATCGCTGGATTCAGAGTCCAGAGTGCTAACCATTACACCATGGAACCCTCCTTAGCCAGAGCTGGATATTCGATCCACCTGGGATCTCTCTTTTCTTCTACTTACTAATTGATTTAAGGTAATTTTGCAGGGGCAGTTTTTTGTTTTGGAGTGCCAAACACAGGGATGGGAGACGGAGGGCTCACACGCTGTTTCCACTGCGCCTTTCTCCCAGGTTTCTTTCCATCCTTCGGGGCAGCGCAGTATACTGATCTGGGAATATGGTTATTCCTGGAGATTTTTCTTCCGTTTCCAGCCCACGAAAAGATAAATTGAATTTCAGTCTCGCGGTTTGAAAGGGAGAAAAGAGAGAAAAGCAAAATATACTATCTACTTTCTACAGTCTCATTTATTCATCGTACGATACCTACAGATGCCTCTAGAACAACCTCCGAGTATCTTGGCACTGCCCCTCAGTTGTAACCATTGGCTTGAATTTTTAAAATTTGTCTCCCGCATTCCTGCAAAATGCCTGAAGTGCAGGACTGAGTCTCACTCCTCTTTGATAGTCCACGGTCTGCTACTTTGTAGACGCTCAATCAATGTTTGTTGCGTGAGTGCATAAATGAAAGAATGAGTGAATGAATGAACGAATGAATGAATACTCAGTGGGACAGCCCAACTTAGACTTTTGGGAGACTTTAGACTTCTTTTTTGCCTTCATTCGCTAGGCTAAATTTTACAAGTTCAAAAGGGAACTCCTCCTCCTCCTCCTATCTTCCTCCTCTCTTCTTTCATCTTTCGAGGTCCCGGCTCCCAGGTGGACATCTTAGCGTCCAGATGGCCCCACAAATAGGTGTCCTTTAGTGTGGATGACCAACGAGGATGTTATAGTGCTGGACGTAGTCATTTATTTTTTCAAATCTTAACTTTATTAAGATAACATGGTTATTTATCTAGTAACTGTAAGAACAACATAAAACAAATAGACCACATATATACGTAGCATGTCTGGAAGAAATACTCAGGTATAAATTACTACTTTAGTCAATCTTAATCTTAATTATTGGTCAATTATGCTTTTTTTTTTTTTTTTTCTTGAGACGGAGTCTCGCTCTTTCCTACAGGCTGGAGTGCAGTGGCGCAATCTCAGCTCACTGCAAGCTCCACCTCCCGGGTTCACCCCATTCTCCTGGCTCAGCCTCCCGAGTTGCTGGGACTACAGGCGTCCGCCACCTCGTCCGGCTAATTTTTTGTATTGTTAGTAGACACGTGGTTTCACCGTGTTAGCCAGGATGGTCTACGATCTCCTGACCTCGTGATCCGCCCGTCTCAGCCTCCCAAAGTGCTGGGATTACAGGCGTGAGCCACCGCGCCCGGCCTAGGTCAATTATACTTAATGTGCCTCTCTAGTCTCTCAAGACTGAATTGCTAAGAAACCCTGGAATCATTTGCTGGTATTCATCCTTTCGTTGTATCTCCAACCAAGCAAGGTGCCTGTTACAAAATATCTGCTCAATTAGTATGTATTGGATACATGTTTTGGAAGGTGAGGAAGGAAGCAGTGAAATTAAAAGCCTTCTGGCTAGATGACTGTAAAGCGCTCCTAAGCATCTACCCACCTCCCTGCACACACAAACTCTCCATTCTATTTCCTCGAGTCTCCTAGCCTTAAAAGATGGTCTAAACTGCCCCAGATCCAGGTAAATAACGGATCAAGTCCTTCTTCCCTAAAACAGGTGTCATTCTTTTTATTCTATGAGCCTCCACCTTATTTCTTTAAAAAAGAAAAAAAAAAGAGGAAAAAGAAAATAAAAAATGGTTACTGTTTAAGATAATATCAGAATCTTAAAAGCTAACTCTTCAGCTGTGTTCAACTAAGGGCCTTAAACTGCTCTCTGAGGACAGGTGAAGGGGGAAAGGCTCTAGGTGTCTGGTGACTGTTTCGTTTGTTGGTTCGTTTGTTTTTTCAACCTTAGCACATTTATCCTTGGAGAAGACAATGGAAAATAGGGCAGATGAGCGTGCGTGGCTTATTTATTCTTGAGTCTGGAGTTAAGAAGGTTGTACTTTTTCGTTAGAATTGCCCCCGATTGGTTCACAAATCTTGCAAAGTGAATGAAAACACATGAAGGCCACTGAAAGGAATAACTAGGGTAAGAGATTTCTGAGCTCCTAAATAGAGAAACAGTTGGGTACTGTTTGGGGCACTGTATATATGGGTGTTGTCGGTGGCCCCTTGGGAAACAGAAGAGGAACCTGCCTCACTTAGGAGGCAGTGAGAACTGCCCACACAAGGCTTGAAAATGGACCTCTCCTGGGTCAGAAAAGAAACTCACTCTGGCAGCGGTGGGATTCGAACCCACGCCCCCGAAGAGACTGGAGCCTTAATCCAGCGCCTTAGACCGCTCGGCCACGCTACCGCCCGCAGGTTGTGTTATCGCTTGCACTTTCACCCAAGTGACTGTCGCCCCTTTCCAGTTCTTTCATTCCCATTGCCACATCGCTATAAATCCTACCCTCGGGCCCCTTCTTCAGCATTCCTCACTTCTCAGCACAGCCCGAGAATCCCCGATCCCCAACACTTTGCTTCCTTGCAGCTCCCAGGTGGATCCCGGACAGGATGCTGCAGGTAGTGCAGGAAGGGAATCTTGCCCCATTTGTCATCAACACAATGAAAAGGGGTCGAAGAGACTGAGAACGCCAGAGGACGCCATGGGCTCCACATCCACTTGGACTCCAGGAAGTAAGCCTCTAGACTTCAGGAATAAGCAAGTCCAACCGTTTGGTTTGAGGCTGTTGCTTCCAAGAAAAGCGTGGAAAAATCCTGAGACCTCCTCCCCTAGCCCTTCGTCCTTTTCAGGGGACCGAGTGTCTCCACGGAACTTCACAGGGGAGGCGAAGAGTGCACTCATTATTATTTGTCTTGTCTTCGCTTCAGAGGCGATACATCTACGAAAGCCCGAATCATAGAGGGAAAGACTGCTCGTTCCTGGCCCAGAAATGAGATGAGAAATCCAGGGCCCCGTACAGGAAGGACTTTTGCAAAGTCTGGACTCAACTGCCTTCGCAGCCCTTGAAGTCTCTTTAGGAAGCGCTGTGGGAGAACGAGGTTGGTTTAGGAGTTGGCCCCTGCCTTGTACTACGTAGTGTTGTCATCCAAAGTATTTTAGAAGTGAATTAAATCATATTTCCACCTTATTTTTAAACACTATAATTCAGAGAACTTAAAACCTTATTAATAGTCCTCATAATCACGTTGGTAGAGCCCTTGCTTACACAAACTAGACAGTTGCCTCCTTAGCGCAGTAGGCAGCGCGTCAGTCTCATAATCTGAAGGTCCTGAGTTCGAACCTCCGAGGGGGCAACGTCTCCGTTTTGCCATTTTTCTTCTTCTTTACCCAAAATGAGTAAGACAACGAAGGAAGCTGGAAAATCCTTGTTCTTACTCCACTTTCTCTGTAGAAAAGAGTACAATATGTCTGGTAAGGAAAAAAGAAAAAATCTAAGGAAATTGCTTTGATGGAACAGAATGGGTAATTGCTGCTTCATAGAACCATGTTCAGTTACAAAACAGTGATTTTTATTAAGACTTAAATTCTCCAAAATTCTTCTCATCTCCCCTCCCGCCCTGCATACCAATTGGAGATAGAGCTGGTAGCATTTTCAAATGTTTTTTCAGATATGCTTGGCATTTGTCTTTGTTTTAAAAACACCAGAGTCAAGAAACTTACCAGTTTTAGAGTGCTAAGAGAAGAAAGAGTGGGTGGAGGGTTGTACTAGGGATGTGGAAGGTATAGAATCTAATTATCCATTACTGACTTGGTTATCTTTTACCATTTTTCTGGAATGGTTTACCACCAGGTTGCCACCAATAACACTCCATATGAAAAAAGAAAGGAAACAAAAAGCTAACAAAAAACTACCCCCTCAATCTCATTGCATTGAACCTTTTCTCTTGCTTCCAGTCCTGTTGACTGGATCTAAGTCATCCAAACTACCAGATGCAGGAAGGGGTAAAAAGAGAAACAAGAAGTGAAGAAGACAGGCTGATATTTACAGTCAAGATGAGCCCCTAACTCAAATAGTAATGAACAAGACTGATAATTAATGTGCTGCTCTTGAGTCCTACTTTGTTCAAAGCTGTGTTCCTATTAATCCATTCCCTCTCAGCTTTAAAATCATCCTCATATACTTTGTTTTGTGACATTGGGGCTGGGCACCTGCAAATGACATTTCCCAAACACCTTTGCCCACTGGCTTCCTCTTGTGTTCTGTCAATAAGAGGAACCAGAAAGAGACTAGAAAGCAAGAGGAGAGAAGCAAGGGCTACTTTCTAAATTTTGTTCTTCCTATCAGGTCACTCCAACAATGGCAGTTGAGTCCCATCTCTGTTTGTTCTCTTCATGCATTCCAGAATGTCTCACTGTCCCTTACATAAATAAGTACTAGCCCAGCTTCGGCGCGTCCTCTTTAGCACTCCAGGGTGCCTTTCCTTAGTGGTCTCAACCTCTTCCTTTTCGTTCTTCCAGCCCCACAAGGTGGTAGCTACTTCCCAGTAGTTATTCTCTCTGAGTTACTATGTTGTGCCTAGTTGAAATACCTAGTCTTATTCTTTCTTTCTTTTTTTTTTTTTTTTTTTTTGAGACAGAGTCTTGCTCCGTCTCCCAGGCTGGAGTGCAGTGGCGTGATCTCGGCTCACTGCAACCTCTGCCTCCCAGGTTCAAGCGATTCTCCTGCCTCAGCATCCCAAATAGCTGAAATTACAGACACCTGCTGTGACCACGTCCAGCTAATTTTTGTATTTTTACCAGAGACGGGGTTTCACCATGTTGGCCAGGCTGGTCTTGAACTCCTGACCTCGAGTGATTCGCCCTCTTCGGCCTTCCAAAGTGCTGGGATTACAGACATCAGCCACCGTGCCAGGCCTTATTTCTTAACTAGACCTGAACGATACATAGTGGGTGCAGGGATAGCACTCCACACAACAGAAAAAGCTTCTGCTCTCATGGAGTTTACATTTTAGTGGGGAATGATAAAGAATAAACTCAACCAGATATATAAAATGTGAGGTGGTGATACATGCCATGAAGAAAAAGAGCAAGAGAATGGAGAACAGAGGGGAGGAGATTGCTTTATAATAAAGGGTGACCAAGGAGGCCTTCCTGATGAGGAGGCATCTGAACAGAGACTTGAAGGAAGTGAGGCTATCAGGGAAAAGAGAATTTCAGGCCGAGGGAACAGTAATTACAAAAGGCTTGGCCTGAATGCCGTTGGCATGTTCAAGGAACGACGGAGGAGAATAGTGCGGCTGAAGATCAGTAAACAAGGGAGAACTTGATAGGAGATGAGGGGGTTCGATACACGTAGACCCTACATGATGCACATAGATCATGTAGGGTCTCAGAGGTCACGATCATGTTCAGAGAGGGAATTCACTGCATAGGGCAGAGAAAAGATAACAGTGAGTTAAGTTGCGGAGGTCAGCCAGACCTTGAGAATATTCTGATTCAGTGAGTCTGAGATAGAAACTGTGAAACTGTTTTTTTTTTTCAGATGGAGTTTCGCTCTCGTTGCCCAGGCTAGAGCCCAGGCTGGAGTGCAATGGCATGATCTTGGCTCACTGCAACCTCCACCTCGTGGTTCAAGTGATTCTCCTGCCTCAGCCTCCTGAGTAGCTGGGATTACAGGCATGCGCCACCACACCCAGCTAATTTTGTATTTTTAGTAGAGATGGGGTTTCTCCATGTTGGTCAAGCTGGTCTCGATCTCCGGACCTCAGATGGTCCGCGCACCTGGGCCTCCCAAAGTGCTGGGATTATAGGTGTGAGCCACTGCAACCAGCCTGAATCTGGGTTTTTAACAGTGACTCCAGGAAATTTGAATGCCGTCGGTGTGGCAACATTTTGGAAGCCCCCATCAAGGACTTACTCAGCCTGTGTTCATTTATCCCATGTTGACTCTCTCTGGAGAGATCACTTCCTCCCAAAATTCTCCTCATTATTATTTGGTCATCCAGGCCTTGCTTACTGGTTTAAATTAGCAGCAGTTGCCTCAGGTTTTCACAAGGCTCATCAAAAGCAGAATAAATGCTCTATGCTCCCAGAGAACTCTCAAAAGCTACAAGGTGCCGTTTCCTATTCCGCTTTATTTCTAATTTTTCTTTTTTCTTTTTTGAGATGAAGTCTTGCTCTGTCACCCAGGCTGGAGTGCAGTGGTGTGATCTCGGCTCACTACAACCTCTGCCTCCCAGGTTCAAGTGATTCTCTTGCCTCAGCCTCCTGAAGTAGCTGGGACTACAGTCATGTGCCACCACACTTGGCTAATTTTTGTATTTTTGGTAGAGACAGAGTTTCATCATGTTGGCCAGGCTGGTCTGGAACTCCTGACCGCAAGTGATTCGCCCACCTCTGCCTCCCAAAATGTTGGGATTACAGGCGGGAGCCACTGGCCTTGCCCTGTTTTGCTTTGTTATTGCCTTTCCCTGTAAAGAGCTTCTTTTGGTAAATAAGCAGCTGAGACATCTTGACACCTCGGGCCCTCCAGGTTCCTAGGGGCAGTCTGGGCCCAGATTTTCTTTCTTCTAGCTGTTCCCCACCATTCCTCCCCACTGCCACATAGTCGCTAAGCCATGTCTGGATGGCCTTCTTCTGCACAATGGCCTAATTTATGTTTTTGCATCATCTCTTCCTCCACTCTGACTCATTCTTTACATAAAGCCAGTGTACTCTTAAAAGTAATCTCATCATGTCGTTCCTTCCTGCTTAGAATTCCCAGTGGCTTCACATTGCTGCTAGGGTGCAGTCAGCTCTCTGTACTACTAGCCATAACCTCTGAGCCTGTGAGTCACTGATCTGTCCCTGCCTTTCTGTCCACCCCAGCCCCCACCTTCATCAACACTCTCTTGAGCTCTCTGTACACAAGCTGCTCAGGACTTCTCTCAGGTGTCTGAAAGTGCTCTGCTCTTTGATCTTCTTGGAATGCTGGAGTCACATTTTTGTCCAACTAGGCCTTTAGTTTTCAGTGTAAACATCACTTCCTGGGAGAAGTCTTCTCTAATCTCCTGGAAGAGGTCATCCCCCTTTATAATCCATGCTCTTGAAGACAGGGGGCGGAGTATGATTTACAGTGTGCATTATTTTGTCTCACCTTACTTTTCTTCCTCTATGTTCTCTTTATCTTGATTTAAATCTATTAACATTTTTCACTTTATCTTATAGTATAGTTGTGCAGATAACCTCGAATCTGTTTTGCAATAGTAGCATAAATAAATGCATGATCAGAAATGTACCACATGACAACCATTGTGCTAAACCTAGCCTTTGAGGAAGGGATTTCTGTTGTGAGATTTAAGGAAGTGAAGTGGTTGAGAGATTAAGAAACTTGTCTAAAGTGGCACAACCAAAATGGTTAAATACAGTGTTCTAAATGATCTATTTTACAATAAGATTAACAATTGTGATAACACTTAATTTTCACGGAAATATCAGCAAGAGGTTGCTTATATTATCTCATTGAATTTGCAAAGTTAGGTCATGAGATTATGCTTGTTTTTCTCAACATTTTGTAACCTAAACTTTTATTGAGAGCATTTATCACATTGGCTGTTTAAACAGAGTGTAATTTGTCCTTTAATTGCTGCCTTTCTCTTTTAAAGTATGAACCCCCCAAGGGATGAGGTAGTACCTCTGCACTGCAGTAACCCCAGGGCAACAGCTGAGCGCCCTGCTCAAAATAAGTTCTCAAAACCTATTTTTGTGCGCTCTTTGTGCCAGGCAGTTATTTTTTTTTTCCGCACTCTCGCTGTGTCACCAGGTTGAAGTGCAAGTGGCGTGATTTCGGTTCCCTGCAACCTTTGCCTCCCGGATTGAACCGATTCCCTTGCCTCAGCCTCCCGAGTAGTTGGGACTACAGGCGTGCGCCACCACGCCCGGCTAATTTTTTGTATTTTAATAGAGACGAGGTTTCACCATGTTGGCCAGGATGGTCTTGATCTCCTGACCTTGTGATCGCACGCCCCGGCCTCCCAAAGAGTTGGGATTACAGGCGTGAGCCACGGCGCCCGTGTGACAGGTATTCTTAAGGTCACAGGCAAGACTGGAGCATGATCTTTGAAGACTAAAGACCAGACAAACCCGGCGATTACGTCTGTAGTTATACATTACTTTTACAAGTAATTGTTTGGATTACATTACACAAGGATGGGAGTTCATTTTTTCCATGAGCTGGGGACAAAAATAACTGTGAGCCATATTCAAAGGGGACAAAAGTATAGCTGGGAATAAAGAAAAGGGTTGTGGACAGGATTTAGATGGGAAGGTATCGAGTTTGTGCACCTTCTTACTCACTAGAATACGCAGGAAGAACACTTTTTTTCACAAAAGAGCCCGGATAGCTCAGTCGGTAGAGCATCAGACTTTTAATCTGAGGGTCCAGGGTTCAAGTCCCTGTTCGGGCGTGATGTGTGGCTTTTATCACCTGATTCTCACTTCACGTTTGAAATAAGCCAATAAGGAAAGTACCATTTCTGTTTTGGACAGATTACATATTACTGCAAAATTTCACAAAACCCGTTAAAGTCCCAAATTTCAACCCACAGATAGGTAATTAACTCTGATGCAAAATAAAAGTAGTGAGGTGAATACATGGGACCTCTGCACTGAGATAGCCCCAGATTTTCTGAAGAAAACTAGCATTTAAGGATAACCTTAGAATACTAAGTATTTAATATTTTATTATTCCTGTTACTCTGTTTACAGGTGCCAGAGTAATCTGTTGTTACTTGCTTTCCAGTACAGAGTTTATTTTACATAGGAGGGAATATACTGATCAATTATCAAGAAAGTTATAATATGTTCATATTCTGGCTTGACATGTTTCTGGCATTTAGTTATTGTGAGTCAGCCCCGCAAGTCTGAAAAACTAGGTGAATTTAAAAATAGTTTCTGACAGGGCGCGGTGGCTTACGCCTGTAATCCCAGCACTTTGGGAGTCCTAGGCGGGCAGATCACCTGCGGTCAGGAGTTCGAGACCAGCCGGATCAACAAGGTGGAACAGTCTCTACTAAAAATACAAAAACTAGGCGGGCGTGGTGGCGCGGGCCTGTAATTCCAGCTACTGGGGAGGCTGAGGCAGGAGAATCTCTGGAATCCGGGAGGCAGAGGTTGCAGGGAGCCGCGATCACGCTGCACCACTCCATCCTGGTAGACGGAGCGAGACTCAAAACAAATAATACAAATAAATAAATAAAATAAAAATAGTGTCTGATTCTGCAAAGGAGAGGAACAGACTCTGAATTGTGATGGCTCCAATAAAGATAAAGCAGTCTCTGAAGAGCTGCCTGAACAGCCAGACAACCCAGCTCTTAGGCTTCTCCCAAATCTTTTAACAGCATTTCCTTAACTGTGGTAGCTGCAGACTCCTGGAACCAGAGGCCTAGGGTCCAGAAGAAACTGTTAAGATGTTCCCTATAAAACATTTCCTTAAGTCGACCCCAGAATGAACTGTTAAGAGAGCTGTCCTGAAATACAGACCCCTAAAGTCCAGACATTTTGGAGGAGATGCCTAAGGAGAGCCCTCTCTTTTTCCAGCACAAACTGGGCCACAGAGGTATAGCCTACAAGATGAATTTCAGTATGTGTAACTGCTGGGGTAATGATTGCAAATAATCTAAGTCTGAGATGTTGATTTTGTGGAATAAGATAGTGACAAGAAGCATGGAAAGAAAACCACAACATTTAATATGTAAATTAAGTGATTGATTTGAGAAATACTTGTTTATCAGATACTGTACTAGGCACTGAAAATATAGAAGTGGATAAAACAAATTCAGTCTCTACTGGAATTTACAATCTAGGAGGATGGGTGGGCAACAGACAATAAAGACGTTAAAAAATAAAAGAACAAGGAAACTTTATGTAGTAAAAATGATATGAAGAAAATAAAACAGCTTGAGGTGACGTGATGGGAGGTTGGTGAGTGAGAGAAGCGACGGTGTGTTAGTTTCCTAGGGCTGCCATAACAAATTGAATATCAGGTTTTCATCTGTCTATTCATTTTTTCAATAGATTAAGTTGCACCGGTAGGAGGATACTGTCCCAAGAGGGAATTGAGATCAGAGGAACTCGGACAAAACAGTATGCCCTCTGGTAAAAGAGATTTACTGGAACTCGGATAATCCGTCGGGACTTAGAGAGCTGAGACTTGATCTGTTTGACAACATATACGGAGCCAAGAAATTATAGAGATAATTATATAATGAACAAATATGGTTAGTTTTTTAAGTTGGGGACAAAACAGCAGCTGCCCCCTCTGAGGTTCGAACTCAGGACCTTCAGATTATGAGACTGACGCGCTGCCTACTGCGCTAAGGAGGCAGACGGCACACCCTCTTTGTCAGGTATGTTCAACACTGATTTTTACTTCATTTAAACTTTTTAAAGTCTATATTACCTGTATTTTAAATTTCTAAGATAAAATATTCTTATGAAACCTCTTAAAAGCTCAACAGCTTCCAAAACTTGAATCAGATCAAGAAAGTCGTTGCTGATCTGCTGCTTTTGCCCGTCTCATTCTGAGCTGATGACTCCCCACTTCTCACCTCAAGTAGAAAATTTCCTAAACGTCCTGTCCAGAAACCTGACACTTAACCTGCACGGGTGTCCATCCATTTTGTCTGGTGAGAACAGGAAACCAGCCTGTTTCCTCTCTCCCTCCATACCGGTTCTTTCCCACAGGAAAAGTGATCCAGTGTTTCCCATCGGGAAGCATTGAAGCTTTTACTATCTTAAACAACAAAACAACGTCCTTTGACAGGCATCTCCACCTGTCGCTATCTCATGTGCTCAAACTTCTTGTAAGGCTATCCTAACGTACAGCAAACTTCTTGTAAGGCCGTCTATTTTAAGAAAATACCTTCCCAAGTCCCACTGGCTTTTCAACCCACTGCAATCTTCCCCAATCACGCCTCCGTCTCGGTCTTGAAGAAGTCCAAAGGGATTTGGACGAATGCAACTTCATGGTGTAAAGAATATGGAGCTCTTGGTGCAAACTCTTGGGCATCTGCTAGGATGTGAGAACGGTAGTAATAAGCAGGAAGGGGTGAAAAGCTTATCTTCTCCACTGACTTTGTTTGCCAGGGGATTGTCTGAGGTTTAGCACTCAAAGACCCACCTCCCAGGAAAACCCTACCTGGGATGTGAAAAGTCTGGGCTTTCGGTTTTTGGCGATAGGTTGGAGAGATTACACACACACAAAAAGTGACAACCCCACCCTTGTTCCCACCCCTGCCCCAGGACTGAAAGTAACACTGATTTTATTGCCAATGGATAATAGGGCTTAAGTTATCCCACTTTTGTAGTTGTGGCCGTTTTTCCCCTGGCCGCTGATGGTGACAACCTTGGACCGTGCATCTCTCTGAGTGAGGCGACTTAAATGCGCGATGTTAGCGTTTGTAATCGCGAGCGTAACACTCGGTCTTTGACTGTAGACTGTCGTGTCTACACAGTGCTAGTTTGTATTGAGATAGTGCTCGTTTAATTAAATTAAATTAAATTACTTTATTTATTTTGAGATGGAGTTTCATTCTTGTCGCCCAGGCTGGAGTGCAATGGCGTGATCTCGGGTCGCCGCAATCGCTGCCTCCAGGGTTCAAGCGATTCTCCTGCCTCAGCCTCCCGAGTACCTGGGATTACAAACCTGCACCACCACTCCTGGCTAATTTTTTGTACCTTTAGTAGAGACAGGATTTCACCATGTTGGCCAGGCTAGTCTGGAACTCCTGACCTCAAGTGATCCGCCGCCTCGACCTCCCAAAGTGGTGGGATTACAGGCCTGAGCCACCGCGCCCGGCTTTAGTTTAATTTTTAACATTGTGAATACTATGGCCAGATTTTTAGAGTTTAGATAACGAAAACGAGAATGATTATCACGCGAATGCCAGCATAACCCAGAGAGCACTGAAAAAGTCTAAAAAGATTGTTACTTGAATGACAGATAGAAGGACACATAGAACTGGATTTGGAGAATAAATAATCAAAACGGAGCATACTACGCAATATTCAAAACAGATTTGGATGTGAAAGTACACAGGGACACTGCATCTCTCCAGTCTAGGATGAGACAGGCAAGAACTTGTGAACCAATCAAAAGAGTTTTTGTCTCCCAAAAGTGACGCCAACGCTCTGTAGAGAATAGCATTGGGCTTGCTTACAAGCAGACTTTAAAGAAAATTAAAATTAAAAATAAATACAAGAAAACGGCATTGGGCAGAATATTAGAAAAGAACACACATTATTTTATGGCTTCCTTAATTACTCTATTTCCTGATTCAGAGGTTGCATCTCGTAGGTGAACAAGAGGAAATTCGGATACCACATATTGGTCTCTTGCAGTGGAGAGCTGATTCTGTCAGATGACCAGCTGATGTTGAAAATCATCTTTCTTGGTATGTATGAAGACTTAATGAAACCACTTGAAACAAACAATCATTGATTCGTTGGTCAACTACAAGTTAGACCTTGCTCATCTATCTGCATATTTGCCAGACAGTGCAAATGTAAATTTTGGCAAATTCCATTCAGACTATAAACTTTTTACCAAAGAAAATGAAAAGATCCTACATGTGAACTGTTCTGCACACGTTGTTCACAACACTGCTGAGAGGCCCGGCATGACCGCTCAGGCCTGTAATCCCAGCACTGTGGGAGGCCAAGGCGGGTGGATCACCCGAGGTCAGGAGTTTGAGACCAGCCTGGCTAAAATGGTGAAACCCCGTTTCTACTAAAAATACAAAAAAACAGCGGGGCGTGGTAGCACATGCCTGTAATCCCAGCTACTTGGGAGGCTGAGGCAGGAGAATCGCTTGAACCCCAGAGGCAGAGGTTGCTGTGAGCCGAGATCGCGCCATTGCACTCTAGTTTGGGCAACAAGCACGAAACTCCATCTCAAACAAAACAAAACAAAACAAACAACACTGCTAAGAAGGACTGTGATTTGCTTACTGGTGATATTGAGGCTTTCATGCCTTATTGAGATTTATGGTCACTTTTTAGTTTCCTCAAAATGTGCAGAAACAATAAGATTTTTCACTTTATAGAAATGAAAGGAGGTAGCCTCCTTAGAAATGTCTAAAGTTGACTATCATTATTGCTGGCCATAGGATAGATGTTAAAATGTTTACTTGGTGTAAAATCATATTTTCAAAGTGTGCGGCAAGAGGAATGCTATTCTCTAATTTGAAAATATTTTAAGAGTGAGAATGGAGAAAAGAACTACAGTAAAACAGAAATGTACAGTTTCATTTGTTCCATGTTGTCAAAGAACAAAATTTCAACACACTTAGGTTAAAGATCAGATCAACTTTTATTAGCAATTTATGAATCAGGCAGCATCTCATCTACGAAATAAGAAGGTGCTCTGATGAGGAGATGAGGTTTATAGGTAGAAAAGGCTGCAGAAACTACAAACAAGGAACAATAAGTGGATTGGTAATTTCAAAGTGACTTTCCTTTTAGGGTTAAAGCAGAGAATACTTCCTTATCATGCTGGTTGAGGTAGACTGGACCCTTTTCTACTGGTTGCTCTGAATCTCCTGTTTTTTGGAAAACCGACCTGTTTTAAAGTTCAGTTTGATCACTTGGTACCCTGCACAAGTGACTCCCTTCTGGTTTGGTCTGGTCTGTTGGAACCTAGTGCAGGAGTTCATTCCAAAACAATAGCCTCCCATTAATTTTAACAATGTTATGTTATGTAGATTGTGACATAAAGATTCATACACTAAGAAAAGATTCTTTTTTTTAAAAAAAAAAGACTGCTTCAAAATACAAGTTAAATAGGACTTTATCAATCTCTTGCTAAAAATACAATTTATTTGGAATCCAAGCTTTGTTTCCCAAGTTTATTATTTATTTATTTCATTTTATTTATTTATTTTTTTGAGATGGAGTCTCCCTCTGTTGCCCAGGCTGGAGTACTGTGGTGCAATCTCAGCTTGCTGCAACAGCCTGCAATACTGAGTTTTCAATGCTCAAATGCTTTTGTTGAGAGGATATTTAGTGTGATTTTATCACACTAGAATGATACCAGGAATCTAAGTAATATGGGCTTGGTAAGAGAGCAGAGCTGCAATTCAAAGTGAATTTTATCTTTGACTGTATTCAGTATTACCACTCTATTAAAGAAAATAAAGATGTCTTAAATGTTGCAGACAGATCACAGAAAAAATATTGGAAAAAGAAACAGAAAGGGTAAAGATACTCAATTTGTTTCACAGAACAGAAAGAAGTGCCATTTTTTTCATTAAATATAGGTAATATCTGCTTAAGTAGTTTTATTGTAGTTATGTTCTTCTTTTACATTCTTACTGTATTTTACATTTTTGTATTTATGTTTTTCCTTTATTAACGTACCTTAAAGTTGAAATAATATAGCCTATGAGACTTAAATATCCAATAAAGAGTTTTAAAAAATTAAATTACTGCATGAGAACAGATAGAAATACTAAAAACATATTGTTATCTTTTTCCCAAACATATTATTTATGTATTTAGCCCTACTATAAATTACTACTAATTGCCATTATTAACTAGTCCTATTATTTTGTTTAAGTAATAACAGTTATGCAATCGAAAAGCAAATATTACAGAATGATACATAATTTCAAACATCTATTTTTAAAATTTTATGTTAAAGTAATACATGTATATATTATATATTATATAATTATGTTGGATTTATTTATTTGGGGGGGTGGAAAGGTCTGGTATGGCTATGTCTCAGTTGGCTCCCTAAAAAGTTGAACACCAAAAGCAACTGGTTCACCAAAGTTTGGGGAAACACTATTTATGAAAAGAATAAAGAATTACGAGGTCCCAGTGAGCTTCAAGGACAATGTCCGGCTTAACAGATAAAAATGGATGGTTTCTGATAGACAATAATGGTTTATAAGTGATTGGAGGTAACAGGGTGATTGCCAATAGCTATTCTTTCTTTTCAGATACTCATTCTTTGGGTCATGAGACTGCTTCTGCCTGAATAATAAAACAATTTTAGCAACACTCAAGGAAGTTATAATTTCCTTTCTGCTGTGAAAAAGATTAAAAGAGGTCATCTCGTAAACCTGAGGCTGGTATACTTCAGATCTTTCATTAACACTCAGGGATTTTGTGATAGAAGACCCTCAGGGGTCTAATGAGGAGTGTGTTTTCTTTTTTTTTCTTTTTTATTTATTTTATTTTATTTTTTTGAGACGGAGCCTCTCTCTGTCGCCCATGTTGGAGTGCCGTGGCGCCGTCTCGGCTCACTGCAAGCTCCGCCTCCCGGGTTCTCGCCATTCTCCTGCCTCAGCCTCCCAAGTAGCCGGGACTGCAGGTGCCCGCCGCCACGCCCAGCTAATTTTTTGTATTTTTAGTAGAGACAGGGTTTAACCGTATTAGCCAGGATGGTCTCGATCTCCTCATCTCGTGATCCGCCCGCCTCGGCCTCCCAAAGTGCTGGGATTACAGGCGTGAGCCACCGCGCCCGGCCGGAATGTGTTTTCATAAAGGGGGAATATCAGCTGGGCCAAATGCCATTGAGAGGCTGAGCAAATTGAAGCCTGAAAATTGACCACTGGAAGTGAATTGGGAGCATCATGGCAGATGGGAGACAGGACTAGATTGCACTTCTGACTTGAATGGACAGAGCAGCCTGTGGAGGCCCCCATCATGAATTTTAGCTCCAGAACGACTGCAGGAATAAATCAGGACACCCAAGAGGATCCACGGATCCTCTGAAGGAAGCAGAAACACTTGGTTGATAATTGTTTTGTTTGAGGAGGCTGAAGATTGGGCCCCAATCCCTTCTAGTTTGTAGGGTTTCTGCTAAGAAATCTGTTGTTAACCTGAAGGAAACACTCCCAAAAATCGCACTAGCTCACTAGTAGTGGATCCAAACCAAGAAGAAATCCCTGATTTACCTAAAAAGAATTCAGGAGGTTAGTTATTAAGCTAATCAGGGAGGTACCAGAGAAAAGTGAAGCCCAACACAAGGAAATCCAAAATATGATACGAGAAGTGAAGGGAGAGACCAGGTGCAGTGGTTCATACCTGTAATCCCTTGGGAGGCCAAGGTGGGCAGATCATTTGAGGTCAGGAGTTTGAGGTCAGCCTGCCTAACATGGTGAAACCCCATCTCTAATAAAAATACAAAAATTACCTGGGCGTGGTGGCATGCACCTGTAATCCCAGCTACTCAGGAGGCTGAGAGGCAGGAGAATTGCTTGAACCCGGGAGGCGGAGGTTACAGTGAGCTGAGATCCCGTGGCTGCAATCCAGCCTGAGCAACACAGTGAGACTTCGTCTCAGGAAAAAAAAAAAAAAAAAAGTGAAGGGAGAACTATTCAATGAAGTAGATAGCATAAATAAAAAACAATAAAAACTTCGGGAAACATTGGACACATATATAGACATGCAAAATGCTCTGGAAAGTTTCACCAATAGAAACAAACAAGTAGAAGAAGGAAATTCAGAGCTTAAAGGCAAGGTCTTTGAATTAACCCAATCCAACAAACACAAAGAAAAAAAAATAAGAAAGTATGAACAAAGTCTCCAAGAAGTCTGGGATTATGTAATGACCAAACCTAAGAATAATTGGCGTTCCAGAATAAAAAGAGAAATCTAAAAGTTTGGAAAACATATTTGGGGGAATAATCGAGGAAAACTTCCCTGGTCTTGGTAGAGACCTAGAAATCCAAATACAAGAAGCACAAAAAACACCTGGAAAATTCATCCTAAAAAGATTATCGCCTAGGCACATTGTCATCAGGCTATCTAAAGTTAAGGCAAAGGAAAGAATCTTCAGAGTTGTGAGACAAAACCAACAGGTAACCTATAAAGGAAAACCTTCAGATTAACAACAGATTTCTTAGCAGAAACCCTACAAGCTAGAAGGGATTGGGGCCAAATCTTCAGCCTCCTGAAGCAAAACAATTATCAGCCAAGAATTTGTATCCTGCAAAACTAAGCATCATATATGAAAGAAAGATAGTCTTTTTCAGACAAACCAGTGCTGAGAGAATTCGCCACTACCAAGCCACCACTACAAGGACTGCTAAAATGTTCTCCAAATCTTGGCCGGGCATGGTGACTCACGCCTGTAATCCCAGCTCTTTGACAGGCTGAGGCGAGAGGATCATGAGGTCAGGAGATCCAGACCATCCTGGATAACACGGTGAAACCCGTCTCTACTAAAAATACAAAAAAATTAGCCAGGCATAGTGGCCGGCGCCTGTAGTCCCAGCTACTCAGGAGGCTGAAGCAGAACGGCATGAACCCGGGAGGTGGAGTTTGCAGTGAGCCGAGATCGCGCCACCGCACTCCAGCCTGGGCGACAGACGGAGACTCCATCTCAAAAAAAAAAAAAAAAAAAAAAAAAAATTCTCTAACTCTTGAAACAAATCCTGAAAACACATCAGAACAGAACCTATTTAAAGCATCAATCTCACAGGACCTATAAAACAAAAATACAATTTAAAAAGCAGAAACAAAAATAAAAAAACCCGGGTACACAGGCAACAAATAGCATGATCAATGGAATAGTACTTCACATCTCAATACTAACATTGAATGTAAGCAGCTTAAATGCTCCACTGAAAAGATATAGAACTGCAGAATGGATAAGAATTCACCAACCATCTGCTGTATTCAAGAGACTCACATAACACATAAGGACTCACATAAACTTAAAAAGGGGTGGAGGCCGGGCGCGGTGGCTCACGCCTGTAATCCCAGCACGCTGGGAGGCCAAGGCGGGCGGATCACCAGGTCAGGAGATCGAGACCATCGTGGCTAACATGGTGAGACCCCATCTCTACTAAAAATACAAAAAATTAGCCGGGCTTGGTGGTGGGCGCCTGTAGTCCCAGCTACTCGGGAGGCTGAGGCAGGAGAATGGCGTGAACTCGGGAGGCGGAACTTGCAGTGAGCAGAGATCGTGCCACTGCACTCCAGCCTGGGCTGAATAGTGCAAGACTCCGTCTCAACAACAACAACAACAACAACAAAAAGCAGTGGAAAACGGCATTTCATTCAAACGGACAACAAAATTGAGCAGGCGTAGCTACTCTTATACCAGACAAAACAAACTTTAAAGCAACAGCAGTTAAAAAAGACAGAGACATTATATAATGGTAAAAGGCCTTGGCTAACAGGAAAATATCACAGTCCTAAACATGTGCACACCTATCATTGAAGCTCCCAAATTTATAACACAATTACTTAATAGCCCTAACAAATGAGATAGATGGCAGCCTAATAACAGTGGGGGACTTCAATACTCTACCGACAGTACCAGACAGGTCATCAAAACAGAAAATCAAAGAAACAATGAATTTAAAGTATACCTTGGAAGAAATGGACTTAACAGATATATACAAAACATTCCATTCAACAATGCAGAATACACATTCTATTCAACAGCTCATGAAACTTTCTCCAAGATAAACCATATGATAGGCCACAAAACAAGCCTCAATAAATTTAAGAAAATTCAAATTATATCAAGCACTTTCTCAGAGTACAGTGAAATAAAACTGGAAATCAACTCCAAAAGGAACCTTCGAAACCATGCTAATACATAGAAATTAAATAACCTGGTCCTGAATGAACATTAGGTCAAAAATGAAATCAAAATGGAAATTTAAAAATTCCCTGAACTGAACGACAGTAGTGATAACTTATTAAAACCTCTGGGAAACAGCAAAAGCAGTGCTAAGATGAAAGTTCATAGCCCTAAACACTTACATCAAGAAGACTGAAAGAACACAAACTGACAACCTAAGGTTCCACCTCAAGGAATTAGAGAAACAAGAACAAAGCAAACCCAAACACAGCAGAAGAAAGGAAATAAACAAGATCACAGCAGAACTAAATGAAATTGAAACAAACCAAAAAATACAAAAGATAAATGAAACAAAAATCTGGTTCTTTGAAAAGATAAATAAAATTGATAGACCTTCAGCAAGATTAACCAAAAGAGGAGAGAAAATCCAAATAACCTCAATAAAAAATTAAACGGGAGATATTACAGCTGACACCACAGAAATACAAAAGATCATTCAAGGCTATTATGAATACCACTATACACATAAACTAAAAAACCTGGAAGAGATGGATAAATTCCTAGAAAGACGCAACTCTCCTAGCTTAAATCAGGAAGAATCAAATATGCTGAACAGACAAATAACAAGCAGGGAGATTAAAATGGTAATTAAAAAATTACCAGGCCAAGCTGGGCATGGTGGCTCATGCCTGTAATCCCAGCACTTTGAGAGGCTGAGGTGAGTGGATCACCGGACATCAGGAGTTTGAGACCAGCCTGGCTAACATGGGGAAACCCCATCTCTACTAAAAATACAAAAAATTAACCAGGCATGGTGGCGGGTGCCTGT
>NW_012115566.1:1119584-1121652 GCF_000951035.1 Colobus angolensis palliatus | reverse complement strand
AAAAAAAAAAAAAAAAAGGAAAAGAAAAAATTACTAGGCCAGGCACGGTGGCTCATGCCTGTAATCTATTTGGGAGGCCAAGACAGGTGGATCACCTGAAGTCAGGAGTTGGAGACCAGCCTGGACAACATGGTGAAACTCTGTCTTTACTAAAAATACAAAATTAGCTGGGCATGGTGGCAGGCCCCTGTAATCCCAATTACCCAGGAGTCTGAGGCAGGAGAATCACTGGAACCCAGGAGGCGAGGCTGCAGTGAGCCGAGATCATGCCACTGCACTCCAGCCTAGGTGACAAAGCGAAACTCCATCTAAAAAGACAAACAAACAAACAAAAAATTATCAACAAAAAAAAGTTCAGGACCAGATGGATTCACAGCAGAATTCTACCAGACATTCAAAGAAGAATTGGTACCAATCCTATTGACGCTATTCCACAAGATAGAGAAAGAGGGAACCCCCCCTAATTCATTCTCTGAAGCCAATATCACCCTAATACCAAAAGCAGGAAAGGACATAATCAAAAAAGAAAACTACAGACCAATATCCCTGATGAATATAGATGCTAAATTCCTTAACAAAATACTAGCTAACCAAATCCAACAACATATCAAAAAGATAATCCACATGGTCAAGTGGGTTTCATACCAGGATGCAGGGATGGTTTAACATACACAAGTATGTGTGCAATAAATGTGATACACCACATAAACAGAATTAAAAACAAAAACCACACAATCATCTCAATAGATGCAGAAAAAGCATTCAACAATATCAAGCATCCCTTTATGATCAAAATTCTCAGCAAACTTGAGATACAAGGGACATACCTCAACGTAATAAAAGCCATCTATGACAAACCTACAGGCAACATAATCTGAATGGGGAAAAGTTGAAAGCATTCCCTCTGAGAACTGGAACAAGACAAGGATGCCTACTCTCACCACTCCTCCTCAACATAGTACTGAGAGTCGTAGCCAGAGCAATCAGATAAGAGAAAGAAAAAGGCATCCAAATCAGTAAAGAGGAACTCAAACTGTCACTATTTGTTGATGATATGATCGTTTACCTTGAACACCCTAAAGACTCCTCCAGAAAGCTCCTAGAACGGATAAAATAATTCAGTAAAGTTTCTGGATACAAAATTAATGTATACAAATCAGTAGCTCTTCTATACAGCAACAGCCACCAAGTGGAGAATCAAATTAAGAACTCAAACCCTTTTACAATAGCTGCAAAAACAATTAAAATACTTAGAAATACACCTAACCCAGGTCCTAGGTGAAAGACCTCTACAAGTAAAACTACAAAACACTGCTAAAAGAAACCATAGACGACACAAACAAATGGAAACATATCCCATGATCATGGATGGATAGAATCAATATTGTGAAAATGATCATATTGCCAAAAGCAACCTATAAATTCCATACAATTCCCATCAAAATATCACCATCATTCTTCACAGAATTAGAAAAAAACAATTTAAAATTCATATGGAACCAAAAAAGAGGCCACATAGCCAAAGCAAGACGAAGCAAAAAGAGCAAAGTTGGAGGCATCACATTATCTGATTTCAAACTATACTATAAGGCCATTGTCACCAAAACAGCATGGTACAGGTATAAAAATAGGCACATAGACCAATGGAACAGTAGAGATCCCAGAAATAAACCCAAATAGTTACAGCCAACTGATCTCCACAAAGCAAACAAAAACATAATATGGGGAAAGGACACCTTTTCAACAAATGTGCTGGGATAATTGGTTAGTCACACGTAGGAGAATGAAACTGGGCTTTTCATGTGGCTTGGGTTTCTCACAGCATGGTGACTAGACTCTGAGAGGGAGTATCCCAAGATTTAGCATTCCAAAAAACCAAGTCAGAAGGTGTGAAATTTCATATGGTTTAGCCCTGAAACTGGCACAGTATCACCTCAATGAAATAATTTTTTTATGTCAGCCAAGATTCACTGTGGGAATGGACTATAAAAGCGTGTAACTACTGAAAAATATGCTGCATTGAGGTCAGTTTTTGGAGACTGTATACTACACAAAGTAACTATTTTTT
>NW_012115566.1:1116702-1118536 GCF_000951035.1 Colobus angolensis palliatus | reverse complement strand
AGATGGCGCCACTGCACTCCAGCCTGGGCGACAGAGCAAGACTCCGTCTCAACAACAACAACAACAACAACAATAATAATAATAATAATTTATTTATTTACTTTTCTTTCTGTCTTTCTTTTCTTTTCTCTTCAATGTTCTAATATTATAATGATGTGACAAGAACTTGTAGAACCATCAGGTCCCAAAGCATCAACAACCTTGTCACTTGCAGCCTGGGCTGCTGATCAGCAACACTGGCCTAACCTGGGAGTTCCTCACAAATGCAGAATACCTAGACCCCATCCTAGACCTACAGCGTTAGAACTCCACATTTTAGCCAGATCCCCAGGTGATTTCATATACATATTGAAGTCTGTGAAACCCACTCAACACAGTCCTTCACTCTTTCCCTTATTAAATTTACAGCTATCTGTTTAATTGACCTTTTTGTAAAGGTTCCGAGGACAACATAGTAAGGGGTGCTCATTCGTTTCTCTGCCACTGCTTTCTGCGGTGTCTTCAGCTAGTTCTACCAGGCATTTCTGGCAATCTGGAGCGGCAGCCGGCTGGGCCGCGACGAAACCGCTGCACGGATCCCGCCTCCCAGCACACGCAGTCGGCAGTTGCAGCCTCCAAGATCGCGGTGCCACCAAACCAAGCGCCGGACGCGGTGGCGCGCGCCTGTAATCCCAGCTCCCCGGGAGGCTGAGGTCGGCGGATCGTGGGTGCTCGGGAGTTCGGGGCTACGGCGCTGTGTAGAGCGGGCGTCCGCACCGGGCCTGGCACCAACATGGGACTCCCGGGGGAGCCCGGGGGTACCAGGTTGTCTAAGGAGGGGGGGACCAGGCCCAGGCCGGACACGGAGCAGGTCAAACTCCCCGTGTTGGGCGGCGGTGGGACCGCGCCTGCGAGCAACGCCTGCGGTTCCGCCCGGGACCGACGAGACCCGGTCTCTTTTAACTTCCCTTTTCAGGATTTCTTTTTAAAAATCAACAGCATTATTTCTGCATACAGAGGACCACGTGAGTTCACTGGTGGGACTGGTATGTGCTACCCTTTGCTCGATCTTCCTTTTTTTTTTTTCCCTCAGGGAATAGTGATTCATTCAGTCAGTGAGAGCCGGAAGAAACTCGTTAGTGACTTATGACCTTGGAAATTTCTCCATGTTGCGTTCTTCCTTTCTTCAAACAACAAGACGGTAGTCTGTACTGTACTTTGCAAATGAAGTTGCATAAGAATTTAACAAAGATTATTCGCTCGGCCAAACTTTAGTCAGGCTTCTGAATCTTCTGCTAGGCCCATCTATGCACTTCCTTGTAACGTCCAGTTTTAGCAAAGAACACTGCCAAGTCAGTTTAGCAAGAACCCCCATATCATCTATGTTTAATTAACCTCCATTTCTGATCAGGCTCCTCATTTCTCCACCATCCCCCAGATGATTGATGTCTGATTACCTTGGCCTGTGTTCAGCAATAATCCTGTTAGGTTTATTTAGCCAGAATTTCCCTTACCTCTGAGGTTTTCTCTTAGTAATTTCCGGTCCACTGACCACCACACACTGCTCCTTGGCTATAAATTCCCACTTGCCCATGCTCTATTCAGAATTGAGGCCAATCTCTTTCCCTTATTGCAAGACCTCCTTGCAGTGGTCCCTGCCTATCAAGATAGTCCTGAATAGTCTTCCTTACATTGCTTTAAGAAGTATCACTAAATAATTTTTTTAAAAAACAAATTGCATGGCATGACAACTTCATAATCTAAGACAGAGATTTGGAAAAGTTTTGAACTTCCAGCTTTTTCAGGAACTTCTCACATAAAAACCTGTACACAAGTACTCTTTTTTTTTTTTTTT
>NW_012115566.1:1111019-1112967 GCF_000951035.1 Colobus angolensis palliatus | reverse complement strand
GGACAGTAGGGAAGTGGGTGTGGCTGTAAAAAGGCAATAAGGAATCCCTGTGGTGATGGAAATGTTTTGCATCTTGACTTTATCAATATCCTGATCGTGATTTTGCACTACAGTTTTGCAAGATGTTACCGTTGGGGGCAAGCAGGTTACCATTGGGGGCAATCTCTCTGTATTATTTCCTATAGCTGCATGTGAATCTATGAGTACCTAAAAATAAACATTTAATTTAAAAAAAGACCAAAGTCATTAACATTGGAGGGATGGGGAGCTGAAAGGGAATAGTGAGAGAGTATGGAGAAAAATAATGGAGAGTGAAGTTGCTACAGGAGGTACAAAGAAATTGCTTAGGTAGACAGGGCAAAAGAGTCCTCGGCAGAACTTCTCTTCTAACAAAAAGCAGCCCTAGAAATTATTCCTTTTCTGACAAAGAGCAGCCTGAAAAATGGAGCTGCAGACATAGATAAGGAAGCTGGAAACTTGAATGGGGGAAGGCTGGCAGCTGCACCTATATAGAAAAGGTCTACCTGGAGGCCAGGCATGTCCACCATGAGGCTCCACCTTCCATTTTTTGTTAGCAGGTGTACAGTAAGAAAGAAATGGGCAACATGGAGAAGCTCAGGCAGAGAACTCATCTGCATAATAACAGATTGGGGTGAGCGCTGCCAGAGATTCACACCCTATGCAGTTGGCACACCTGGTCCTAACTGGGTTTTTCGTGCCCTGTGTAGGTCAGACGCCATCTCCCCACTAGCTCATCTGTAAAAATCCCTGCATTTCACCACATTTTGGCAACCCACTTTTCCGGGACCGCTCTCTGTAGCAGAGAGATATTTTCTTTCTTTCACCTATTCAATTTCCACTCTTAACCTCACTCTTGGTGTGTCCAGGTCCTTGATCTCCGTGGCTGTGAGATGATGAACCTTTGGTGTCACCCCAGACAACGAGGCTTCTTTAAAGTCCCGAAATCCAAAGGAGGGCTGCTTCATAAAGGAAGGATTGTCAATAGGTTGTTATACTGTGCAAAATAAAGTATAGGACCAAAAAGAGTCAAGACATTTGAAAGTTGGAAAGTTGGTGGTAATGGTTTCCTGGGATTGGAAGGCAGACCTCCTCAGCCAATGAGCAAATAATGGGGTAAACATTGTTCTTAGAACAGATTTAGTGCTGAGTGGAAGGAAAGAGTCTGAGGATAATGCGTAAGGTCATGTGTTCCATTGTTGTTGTCCAAAGATGGAGATTTAGACATTCTGTAGTTTGAAGAGAGGCACGTAAGGAGGAGAGAGATGCAAGACACAAGCATAGAGCAAAATGGAATGGGTAGAGGGGTCAAAAGCTCAGATGGAATATTAAGTAGACTTGGAAACCAGAGACCATTCCTCCGAGTAGGAAGACGGGTTAAATATGCCAAGAGCTAGCAAATTAGGAGGTTAGGAAAAAGGTGGCTGAGGGAATATGCTGGCTCTCTCCCTTTCACAGCTCAGCACCCACTCCGCCCCTCCCCCACCTATAGCAAGGAGCCACTCTTTTAGCAGCTCAGCCGGCTCTTTCTTCTAGGAACCTTTCCTTCAGTTCACCGGCCGTGCCTCTCTCTATCCTTTTCCTCAGAGCAGGCTGTGCTATGGTCAAGCCATTGTGACCCCTGTGTCCCACACGTACACATCCAGAAGGTATCCTGGAGCCAGAAAGTCTGGGACAACAGGAAAACCACAAAAGAAGATAAATAGTTCCTGTCTTAGCATATTAGCCAACCTTGCGACCTTCTACCATTGTAACGTGCTCTACCCTAACTGATCAATCAACTTCGTGACACTGTGCTCTGTGACCCCTCCTACCTTGTGATAATGTATCTTGTGACATTCTTACCCTGCCCGCAATAAACGGCCCCTAAGTGTAACTTTCCACTGCTTACCCCTAACCTATAAGACTAGCTGCAATCCCACCACCCTCC
>NW_012115566.1:1078412-1110969 GCF_000951035.1 Colobus angolensis palliatus | reverse complement strand
AAAACACCTAAAGAGACATTTCACCGAAGAAGATATACAGATGGCAGATGAGCACATAAAAACGTTTTCAACATCCTTAGCATTAGGGAAATGCAAATTGCAACCACAGTGAGATATCACTATGCATCTATCAGAATAACTAAAATAAAAATAGTGGCAACAGCCAAATGCTGATGAGGCTGTATACATGTAGGTGGGAATGAAATGTAGCTGTTCTGGAAGACAGTTGGCAGTTTCTTAAAAAGTTAAATGTGCAAGTACCATACCACCCGGCAGCTGCACTCCTGGACATTTATCTTGGATAAACAAAGATTTATATTAACACTAAAACCAGTATACAAATGTTTATGGTGGCTTTATTTGTAAAAGTCAAAAGCTGAAAATGACTCAACTTTCCTTCAGCAGGTGGATGTTCAAACTGGTAAATTCATACCACAGAATACTATTGAGCAAGAAAAAAGAATGAACTGTTGATGCTGAACAACCTAGATGAATCTTTAGAGAATTACACTGAGTGCAAAATGCCAATCCTAGTAGGTTACATAATGTATCATTCCATTTTTAAAACATTTGAAATGACAAAATCATAAAAGTGAAAAAGATTAGTAGTTGCCAGAGGTTGAAGCAGGGACAGTAGGGAAGTGGGTGTGGCTGTAAAAAGGCAATAAGGAATCCCTGTGGTGATGGAAATGTTTTGCATCTTGACTTTATCAATATCCTGATTGTGATTTTGCACTACAGTTTTGCAAGATGTTACCGTTGGGGGTAAATATTTATTGAGGGAAAATAGGTCGAAAATAAAATGTAATTGGTATTGCTCAAGATTAAACTTCTTTCAGCACGTTTGCCTTTTCCTCTTTTATCTGGTGAGATGTTGAAACCCCCACCTAGAGTTCTGCTACAGAAATAAACGTATCCCAGTGTTCTTGCGATTTCCTTTATGAATCTGAGAAAAATGTGCCCCATTTTAGGTTCTAAGGAGTGTATCTGTATTGTAGAAGGAAAGTACGGTATTTATAGTGCCGTAGGCTCAAAAAGCGGGCCCCCTTTTGCCGAAACCCGGGATCGAACCAGGGACCTTTAGATCTTCAGTCTAACGCTCTCCCAACTGAGCTATTTCGGCTCCGCCCCCGTCACTTGGAAATAAGGCCTAATGAATTTATTACTTATGTTTTTATTTACTATTAGGTATTCATTAAAAAAACAAAACCAAAACCACAAACCACAATGACAAGTACTCCGAAGGAACCAAAGACAAATTAAAAAATTACTTTGTTCTTCATATGGCTCACTACTTTATGCAAAGAAAAGCAAGAAGACAATTACAAATTAATGTTGCAATTTATTCCCTGTTGAATGCACACATCGAAACAGAGCACGTTCCATCGTCCAGTTACGAACCTCCCAGTTACTGTTATGGCGTTTCCACGCCCTCTGCCGTCCAGATTTTATTGGTTGGTGCAAAACAAGAGGTCGGTGAATACGAGGGCATGACCTCGCACTAATTCGTTGGAAAACGGAAAAATCAACTGTGTGCAAGTGTGTCGAGTCTAGCTTCATAAAAGTATTTTAGGAAAACGTTTGTAAGTTCCCTGGTGGTCTAGTGGTTAGGATTCGGCGCTCTCACCGCCGCGGCCCGGGTTCGATTCCCGGTCAGGGAAAGCATGTTTTTCTTTTAACCTCCAAATTCTCTCATCCAGGAACGAAATCTCCGCGTAGACAGCAAATTGTGGATAAGTTAACTTTCAATTTTCATATGAAGTGTTTTCTGCATAGAAAGCCCGTTCGTGTTTTGGTACTCCAGGTACAAAATGACAAGCGATGTAATTTTCAATTATTTAAAAACATTTATTAATGAAAACTTAATCTAGCGTAGATCGAGTGTCCGGCATTGTTCTAAGTAAGCGCTTTAACAATTTTAACTCATTCAATTGGGTGATTCAGTAAGCGGGAAATTCCAGAGACAATCGATTAGGAGTTAGTCGAGACTAGCATAACCTTTTGAAAAGACAGTTATGAAGACGACAGAGAAGAAATGGGGAAGTCATTTCTGGGAGATTTGATCGCTGTGTTCAAGCTTCTGAAGTTGCTAGAACCTCAGTGGTTTAGACACCCAGTCTATCTTCCTCGGATTTTTCTGTTAGTTCCATGCTGCTCCAGCTGGGAGCTAGGGGATAGCCCTAGAAATACCTACACAGTAATTTAATATTCTGGGCCAAAGCAGTTTCGGGACTGCTTCATCTCTCCAGCGCTTCAACCTTTCTTCCCCTATGAACGTACAAATCATGTATTTTCCTAAGACAGGATAGGAGAGGGTTTAATTTCATGTTAAATTAAATTAAAACCTGCTGTCACAAAACTGAGAAACAGGCAAACAATGCATTCAGCATCATATCTGAATGCACATTTGATAAATTTACCGATAACTACTGGAGAAAAAGCAGATTTTTGTTTCTCTCCTGACAAGGTTTGGTGACTGTGCTAACTGGCTCCTGTCTGACAGTATTGAGGCACGAATCTTTGTTTTTTGGTCTGTCTAAAGAGCAGCCCCAGATGTACTGCTTATTATTTCTTTCTTATATCTGATAAGAGTTTCGGGCACGTATGACTTCTCTACAAGTTTCCAAAGAAAAATCATGGTGCTCCTGATATTATTTCTCCAGCAAATGGAAGATGTGAGTTTTTTGTTTGTTTGTTTGTTTTGAAATGGAGTCTTTCTCTGTCGCCCAGGCTGGAGTGCAGTGGCCCGATCTCAGCTCACTGCAACCTCGGTTTCCCGGGTTCAAGCAATTCTCCTGTCTCGGCCTCCTGAGTAGCTGGGATTACAGGCACTCCCGAGTAGCTGGGATTACCACTCCCGGCTAATTTTTGTATTTTTAGTAGAGACGGAGGTTTCACCATGTTGGCCAGGTTGGTCTCCAACTCCTGACCTCAAGTGACCCACCCGCCTCAGCCTCCCAAAGTGCTGGGGTTACAGGCGTGAGCCACCGCGTACGGCCAGGACGTGATGTTTTTATGATACAGTTAAATGAAGCAGGACTTTTTCTAATTAATTGCACTTTCGCTTCTCTTGCCCCATATATTCAGTTTCCAAAACTTCCTTGAGATGGGACACTCGTTTGTCATCTTGTCAGTTCTCTCCTTGAATTAATAAACTTTGGCACATACATTTGACTAAGAAATTTTATTTTGACATAGACATAAAAGTAATATGGTTTGTAAAATTCCTGTATATACGGAAGTCTTTTAATCTAATGTTTCATAGGAATTCAACCCTCTAGGCCTGGTGGTGA
Organism: Colobus angolensis palliatus; assembly: GCF_000951035.1. NCBI lineage: Eukaryota > Metazoa > Chordata > Mammalia > Primates > Cercopithecidae > Colobus > Colobus angolensis. The sequence continues at coordinate 1,107,676 of NW_012115566.1, read as the reverse complement.
TCACTTCTTGAACAGAACAGCACCTTCTTCTCGTGATATCACACGTTGTCTCCTCTATGTGCAGCAAGAATCTCCTGCTTCATTAGTTTTTATGCCTCTGCTATCAGAAAACAGTCTGGTTGGGACCCCTGTGAAAGGAACTGTCTGGGTTAATTTATCTTGATTAATACCTCTTTTTTTTCCCTTTCTTTTCCTTCATTTTCCACATAAAGCTAATATAAAGCTAATTGGATTAGAGATGAAGAACTTTTCTTCGAATGCTACCACTTTCTTTCCTTCTCATATAAGCTATTATTCATTGCCTAGAGGAAAAAAAAATTCCTTAATTTTGCATTTTGGCACAGTAAGTTCCGTTTATTCACCAGACTTGCCACTGATTACTCGTCAACTCAGAGAGAAAGTCGAAAAAATAAAACCAAAATATGCATCAGGACAAGAGGAGGAAAGAGAATGTGAATGACTGCTAAAAACAAACAAACAAACAAAAACAAAAACAAAAAAAGTCAACAGCTAGGGTCAATGAATCAATCTATAAATATTGAGAGCCCATAGGCTTGTACTACACTATGGAAAATGAAAAACGACCAAGACACAAATCTCACCTCTTAACACCCCCCAAATCCCGATTTTCTCAACTGTAAAATGGGAATAGAAGTATTATAGTATTTACTATATAAAGTCGTGATGAGTCAATAACATAATACACAAATGCTTTTGTGTATAATCAGCCAATTATCCAAATCCATGTTATTAACGTTATCATCATCATCATTCTTCTCACGGTACTTAGGGAATGAAGAAGACGGATAGTGTGAATAAGTTTTCTGTTGGGCAGAAGAGTCACCTGCTAAAATGAAGTGTGGAAAAATACATTGGCATGTGTTTGTGTGTGTGTGAGAGAAGGAGATTTGGAGGTGGGGTGAAGACCCTATCTGAAGTGGTCTTTGAAGAATGAACAAGATTTTTATTAGGGAACAAAATGGAAACCAGCATTCCAGGACAAGCGATCGGAAGAAGCAAAAGCGGCCGGGCGTGGTGGCTCACGCCTGTAATCCCAGCACTTTGGGAGGCAGAGGCGGGCGGATCACTTGAGGTCAGGAGATCGAGACCAGCCTGGCCAACATGGAGAAACCCCGCCTGTACTAAAAATACAAAAAAAAAATTAAGCGGGCGCGGTGGCGGGCACCTGCGGTCCCAGCTACTCGGGAGGCTGAGGCAGGAGAATTGTTTGAACCCAGGAAGCGGAGCTTGCAGTGAGCCGAGATCGCGCCACTGCACTCCACCCTGAGCGACAGAGAGAGACTTATATATGTCAGTTGCTGACAAGTACATACGGGTACATAAGTGCTTCTCAGAAAACTTCTCAAGTTGGTAGGTCCTGGGGAATCAGTTTAGTTCTATCAGAGATCTCTGTTCAACTTCCAGGAACGTGTGAGGATAGCTCCAAATCTCACTCTCATGCCCGGCCCATCAAACAAAGCAAACCTCTTGAACTGAAGCTGTGGGATCCGGACTGAAATAGAACCAGCGAGAAAGGCAGTCCTCCTGGATTCCTAGAGAGAACACATTCAGCCGGCAGTTGGATAGAGGATACCAGCAAGTGCCTCGCCAGGGCCGGGCAACAGGGACACATTCATGTCCCGTTTACATTCGTCCTTCTGGCGGAGGCGGGAGGGTCGCTTGAAGCCTCGGATTTAGAGATCAAACTGGACAAAAAAGCGAGACCCCCGTTTCTACCAAAAAGAGAGAGGTAGGGGGGAGAGAGAGAGGAGAAAGGAAGAGAGAGAGAGAGAGAGAGAGAAAGAAAGAGAAAGAAAAGAGAGAGAAAGAAAGAGAAAGAAAAGCTAGGCGCGGTCAATTGTGCGTGTAATTCCAGCTACTTGGAGGCTGAGGCAGGAGGATCTCTTGAGCCCAGAAGTTCGAGGCCGCAATGAGCTCTGATCGTGGCAGAGCGAGGCCCTGGCTCAAATACATACATACTTTGTTATGACTCTGTGTGCCCTTACTCTTTCCTCAGGTGCACGCTTGGGCTCGTTACTGCTCAGAATTTTAGAATCACAGATCCAGCCATTGCTGGCAGCTGCAGTTGTCAGGGACCTCCACCACCTACGCAACTGATCCGCGGGGACTGTGGGAGAAGCCCTCCTACTCTTTTCTTTCTCCTTTGTCCTTCTCATTCCTGACTCCTTCAGGATTCTCAGTCTTTCCTCCGGGAAGTAGGGAGTCTATGGAGAGAGAGGGGTTGTGGGGGTGGTTCTGTTGCGGGTTCAATCCCGCCAGCGGCCCCCCTACAACCCAAATTGTCTTTCTCTTTTCAAACTTCTCGCCAGTCTTGTCTCGCTCCAACCTCCTACCTCCACCCCATTCCTCAGTGCATTCGTAAATTTCTCCAAGCAGGCCTTTCCAGATCGACACTAAGTTCCAATCCCGAGCTGCGTGACCCAGCACCAATTCAGTCACGATGATGACTTACAATCGCTTAATCAGTTTGCCTTTCCTCCTAGCTGTGAGGGTGAGGACCGCCGGTGTCAGCGTTCATCCTGAATATTCAGTGCCCAGGCACAGAGTGGGCATTCAGTCAGTACTTGTTGAACGGGTTAATGGATTCCTGGTGCTCACTGGTTGATATCGTCACTTTCAAATAATTTCTGCCATTTTTCTATTTTGATTTCACCCTTCTAGTTTACCGTGCAGGAATGCAAACACCAGAGAGAAAATCAGTCTCTGGATTGATGCCTTTGATGGACCAAGATGCAGCTGATGAAACATTGAACCAATTAGCACCTAGCAGGAGGGCACCCTTGCTTTGTGTCCTTGAAGGTTAAAGCTGTCAAAAAGTGGTCAATCTCCCTCAAGTTCGGCCATCTTGTTCTCAGAGATCTAGAACTGGTAGAAGAATATAGCCTTGATAGTGGAGAGGAGATTATTGCTGTTGTGAGGGACTGAGAGAACCAGGCAGAGAGCCCAGATTGACACAGCAGGTGAGAAAAGAGGCGCGCCTACCTTGGGGAATACTGAGGAACAAAGGAAAGTGAGACAAGGAGAAAGAGCAGGGCGTGAGCAGGCTGGGCGCCGTGGCTCACGCCTGTAATCCCAGCATTTTGGGAGGCCGAGGCAGGCTGATTACAAGGTCAGGAGTTTGAGACCAGCCTGACCAATATGGTGAAACCCTGTCTGTATTAAAAATACAACAATTAGCTGGGCATGGTGGCGGGTGCCTGTAGTCCCAGCCACTCGGGAGGCTGAGGCAGGAGAATCGCTTGAACCCGGGAAGCAGAGGTTGCAGTGAGCCAAGATCACGCCATTGCACTCTAGCCTGGCCGATTTAGGGAGACTTCGCCTCAAAAAAAAAAAAAAAAAAAAAAGGCCGGGCGCGGTGGCTCACGCCTGTAATCCCAGCATTTTGGGAGGCCGAGGCAGGCTGATTACAAGGTCAGGAGTTTGAGACCAGCCTGACCAATATGGTGAAACCCTGTCTGTATTAAAAATACAAAATCAGCTGGGCATGGTAGCGCATGCCTGTGATCCCAGCTACTCGGGAGGCTGAGGCGGGAGAATTGCTTGAACCCAGGAGGCGGAGGTTGCGGTGAGACGAGACCGCGCTATTGGACTCCAGCCTGGGCAGCAAGAACGAAACTGTGTCTCAAAAAAAAAAAAAAAAAAGACTGGAACGGGGGGATCACCTGAGGTCGGGAGTTTCAGACCAGCCTGACCAACATGGAGTAGGGAGTGACTATATTTCTTAGAAATCTTTTTTCTTGGTAATTTTCCTAAAGTAATTTCCTTAGGAAATAATGTATTGCTAAGAGTACTGCAACTTTCAGTATTGACGAGATACTTTTAGTGAATCAGCCCTTTTTTTTTTTTTTTTTTTTTTAGTGGTGAAGGCCATATGAAGACAAAGCAGAGGTATATTTGTAGGTGCTGACCTTGAAGGCTGGAGAAATGTGGCTATAAGTCAACAAGCAACCACCACCACTGGAAAAGGCCAGGATAGGATTTTACCTAGAGTTTCTAGAGCGAGCTGGACCCAGCCCACACCTTGATTTTGGCCCACATACTGATTGTGGATTTCTGGCCTCCAGACTTGTAAGAGAATGCGTATCTGTTGTTTTTAGACACACAGTTTCCGATAATTTGTTACAGTAGCCACAGGAAATTAACACCAGGCACTATGCAATAAATTCCGTATGAACAATTCAAGTATAAGAATTTGTAAGACAGCCGGGCGTGATGGCTCACTCCTGTAATCCCAGCACTTTGGGAGGCTGGAACGGGCGGATCACCTTAGGTCAGGAGTTTCAGACCAGCCTGATCAACATGAAACCCCCATCTCTATCAAAAATACAAAATCAGCTGGGCATGGTAGCGCATGCCTGTGATCCCAGCTACTCGGGAGGCTGAGGCGGGAGAATTGCTTGAACCCAGGAGGCGGAGGTTGCGGTGAGACGAGACCGCGCTATTGGACTCCAGCCTGGGCAGCAAGAACGAAACTGTGTCTCAAAAAAAAAAAAAAAAAAAAGAATTTGTAAGACAGCCTAGTTTCCATAGGCATATTGGATAAAAACTTCTGTCAGCATTGATTTTAATGAAGATGAATGACAAAACAATAAACTCCAGCGCTTTCTTTACTATGATCTTATTTCTGTCATAATTTTTTGCACAATCCGTTTTTATTTTAGGACTCAGTAAAAAATTTGGGCCAAGGAGACCGATACGCTGTCGCCTGCAGTTAAGAGAAACGCAACGAACAACTTTATCAATTCATCACATTATAGTACAGCAGCAACTATACTTTTAAATGATTCGAATCTTGGAGTTTCAAACTGAACCGTTATGTGCCTTTTCTGCGGAGACTGCGGGTCACCTTCTGAATTTTTACCTTCATAAACAGCTACAACTGCGCTCTTTGGCACGGCGCCCCCTTTTTTCGTAGCGTTCCCTCGGCCAAACCACTCGAAACTCGCTTAGCGGCGTCGGGACTCCAGGCAGGCGTCACCTTCCACGGCGAACCTGTGACCCACAGCGTCCCCTGGGGCTCTCGGTCCGCGTGGCCGCTTCCTCTTACATCGGTGACACCTCACTGCTCCCATCAGTGCGAAAGCAACGTGTTGGGGGTCGGGGTGTGTGGCGGCTGAACAGCAACCCGAAGTTCTCTGGTGGCACTGGAGGGAGCTCCAGAGAAGAAGAGGTCGTGGGGAGAAGACCACCTTAAACGCCGCAGGGGGCAACATTCCCCACTGGGGAAAAAGATACGCCTTAAACGCCTAGGGGGCGACATTCTCTACTAGGGAAAGTGCGGAAAGGTATATCCAGGACCCACGGTAGCGTGGCCCAGCGGTCTAAGGCGCTGGATTAAGGATCTAGTCTCTTCGGGGGCGTGGGTTTGAATCCCACTGATACCAAGCACTTTTCATTCTCACTGGGGACAGTTTTCAGGGGAATCCCTTTCCAAATGTTCAGTGCGCATGGTTCTTACGTATCAATCCCATTCTTTCTCTTCTTTGACTTCTGTTTACCAAGGAGCTAGAGATAACCGTCCACAGAACAATGTTCCCCTGTAATTAAGAGGACAGTGTACTCCAGGCGCCTCAGATACAGCAATGAGTGACACAAGCAAAAGGAAAACTTTAATGACACATACTTCTTTATTACAAACAAACGAATGGACGTCCGACCCTTGCAATCTGCTCCTAACTAAAGACAGATTCCGCTAGTTCCCCTGAAGGATTAATTTTGTTTGTTTTTGAGGCAGAATCTCGCTCTGTCGCCCAGGCTGGAGTGCAGTGGCACGATCTCGGCTCACTGCAACCTCTGCCTCCCCGGTTCAAGCTATTTTCCTGCCTCAGTCTCCCGAGTGGCTGGGATTACAGGTGCGCGCCACTACGCCCTGGCTAATTTTTGTATTTCTAGTAGAGACAGGGTTTCGCCACGTTGGTCAGCCTGGTCTCGAACTCCTAGCCTCAAGTGATCCTCTCTCCTTGGCCTCCCAAAGTGCTGGGATTACAGGCTTGAATCACCGCCCCCAGCCTGAAGGATTAATTTATGTTTGGAATCAGCTGCGGTTCTTCCTCCAGCCTCTCTGTAGTGTGCTCACTTCTCGCTTGGACTAGAGAAGAGACAACTCTAGGGAAAGTGCCAGTGCCTTGCCTTACCTTACAACTGCCAGACACATCCAGCCAGGTACCTTCTCTGTGGGCTTCTCAGTACCCCCTATCTCTGTGGTTTCCGGGGGAGCCCTATCTCCTCCGAGCAGTTCTGTCTGCATACTTCCGGTCTGTCTCATTCTCTAGACCTTAGCTTGGAAGTTGTTTCTCCCTGGAAGCCTTCCCTAATCGTCTCTTCCTCCTTCCAGCTTCATAGTTAAAGTTTGGGAGGGTATGCAGAGGATGTGGAAGGGAACAGCACAGAACGTCCTTGCCCCATGGAACTCGGAGTTTAGCGGGGTTCTCATGGGGGTTCACAAGGATTAGATATGTTATTGCCCTAATAGGGGCAAACTCTACTAAAGAGGAGATAGTTTTCTATGTGTAGATTTTGAATGATGTTTCAGATTTAAGAGAATAAAAAGAAAATCATATGAATTGTATGTTAGAAAGAAGGACAATCACAGAATTGTTCCCAACTGGGATTACAGGTGCGGGCCACACTGGCTAATCGTTGTATTTTCAGTAGAGAGGGGGGTTTTGCCACGTTGGCCAGGCTGGTCTCAAACTCCTTACCTCAAGTGATCCTCCCTCCTGGGACTCCTAAAGTGCTGGGATTACAGGCGTGAGCCACCACGCCTGGCCACCTTTACTGATTTTTGAATGCTAGTCCACCTTCTCCATGCTAGAATAATCTTAACTTGTTCAAGTCATGTCATCTTTTAAAAAATGTATATTCCTGGCTTCTGTTTGCTACTATCTCAAGATTTTTCTCACTACATTCATGAATGATAATAGCCTGTAATTTTCTTTTTTAAAAAATTTCCAGCCATGCGCCGTGGCTCACGCCTGTAATCCCAGCACTTTGGGAGGCCAAGGCGGGTAGATCGCCTGAGGTCAGAAGTTCGAGACCAGCCTGGACAACACGGCGAAACCCTGTCTCTACTAAAAATACAAAAAATTAGCCGAGCGTGGTGGCGGGCGCCTGTAATCCCAGCTACTCAAGAGGCTGAGGCAGGAGAATCGCTTGAACCTGGGAGGCAAAGGTTGCAGTGAGCCAAGATTGCACCACTTCACTCCAGCTGGGCGATAAGTGAAACTCCGATCTCAAAAAAAAAAAACAAAAAAAATTTCCTTGTGTTGTTTGTTTTTCCTCATCATTCCCTAATGGTTTGGTATTAAGGTTACACAGTCCTCATAAAATGAGTTTAACATTTGGATTATTTTTCCTCGTTTGTTTAGTAGAATTAACTGGTGAAACCATCTGAGCCTGGAGTTTTCTTTCTGGGAATATATATTATAGGTTCTACTTAAATAATTGGTATCAGACTATTCAGGTCTTGTATTTTTTTCCTGTACTAGTTTTAGAAGAGTTTTCTTAAGGAAATATACCAGATGAACCTGGAAAATCTTTTCACCAGAAAGCAAGGAGGCTATTGAAGACTACTTTAGTCATGTTAAACAAAAAAGGCTTGTGCTGATGCCTATGAAGTAGTCTTACCAAAACCAAATCTAAAACCCCTAGATCTAACTATTAATTTTTAGGACATACAGGGGCAGAGGAACATGTTAAATACTACCAAAGGTGTGCAATAATTAAAATCCAAACTGTGAAACTCAATAGCACCAACCACCTAGTTAATCATTAAATAAATTTCAAGAAAAAAGAGATATGGGGATAACGTATATGTTAAAAGACTTAAGATACGTACGAACTAATCACAATGTATTGACCTTATTTGAATACCTTTTTTTTTTTCTTCTGAGACAGGGTCTCATTCTGTCACCCAGGCTGGAGTGTGGTGGCATGATGATGGCTCACTGCAGCTTTGACCTCCCAATCTCCTCTCCCGAGTAGCTGGGACCACAGTCGTGCACCACCATGCCTGACTAATTTTTGAATATTTTGTAGAGACAGGGTCTTGCTATGTTGCCCAGGCTGGTCTTGAACTCCTGAGCCCAAGTGATTCTCTTGCCTTGGCCTCCCAAAGTACTGGGCTTACAGGTGTGAGCCATGGTGCCAGGCCTGTTTTTTCTCAAATGTTAAGAAAAAAATGGCATTAGAGAAATATTTGAACACCGAATGAATCTTTGATGATGTTGCCAAGTAGATGATTTTGTTTAGGTATGATAACTGTACTAGTGTTAGTTTATTTATATTTTTGGTTTGTGTTTTAGAGATGCAGTCTTGCAATATTGCCCAGGCTAACCTCAAACTTCAGGGCTCAAGGAGTCTTCTCACTTCAGCCTCTTCAATAGCTGGGACTACAGCACAGGCCGTCGTGCCCCTGGCTCTATTATTAGTTTGTTTATTTATTTATTTATTTTGAGACGGAGTCTCACTCTGTCGCCCAGGCTGGAGTGCAGTGGTGTGATCTTGGCTCACTGCAACCTCTGCCTCCCGGGTTCAAGCAATTCTCCTGCCTCAGCCTCCCGAGTAGCTGGGATTACAGGCACCTGCCACCACGCCTGGCTAATTTTTGTATTTTCAGTAGAGATGGGGTTTCACTATGTTGGCCAGGCTGGTCTCAAACTCCTGACCTCAGGCAATCCGTCCGCCTCGGCCTCCCAAAAGTGCTGGGATTACAGGCGTGAGCCACCACGCCTGGCCCATATTTTTAGTTTTTTTAAACAGTCATTATCTCCTATAGACAATTAAATACTTATGGATGAAACACAATTTCTGTCATTTGCTTGAAAATAATCTTAAGCAGAGGGAATGGGTGGGGATACAGATGAAACAAGATTAACCCTGATGTAATAATTGTTGAAGCTGAATGATGTGTACGTGGAGTTCATTTTTCTATTGCCTTTGCTCTTGCATGGATTTGAAGTGTTCTATAATAAAATTTGTTTTTTATTTATTTATTTTTTTGAGACGGAGTTTCGCTCTTATTGCCCAGGCTGGAATGCAATGGCACGATCTCGGCTCACCGCAGCCTCTGCCTCCTGGGTTCAAGAGATTCTCCTGCTTCAGCCTCCCGAGTAGGTGGGATTACAGGCAAGAGCCACCATGCCTGGCTAATGGTCTTGAACTCCTGACCTCAGATGATCCGCCTGCCTCAGCCTCCCAAAGTGCTGGGATTACAGGTGTGAGTCACTGTGCCTGGCCAATAAACTTTATTTTTTTTTAATAGAAGAGGACTATAAAACCTATGGGAAGCTCTGACAGCACGACTATGACTTGCTTATGTTCACTACAGGTTATGTGGCTAGGCCACTTGCTGAGAAACTCCTGATGTATCTTCAGGTCTATTCTGGTTGGATTTCTCACTGAAAACTGTGTTTTGTCTGGGAGGTGAAAGCCAGACCCTCACCTTTCTGGGAGACAAGGAAAGTAGGCTGGAGGCATTGGCATTCAGAATGCTCCTTTTCCCAAATGGAATTCCTGTCCTTGAGTGTGTCTAACCCACATATCCTTTGTTTAACCTTCTTCAGAAAATAAACCTCCAATCTTCTTTGGGCTTGAGGACCTAGGACTCTGCTTGCTTCCTAAATAGCCTTTGACAGACTCTCCTCATTTTAGTCCGTTCATCCTCATTTCCAGGGGTATATGGTGCCACCATTTCTTGAGTCGTTTAAGATTCTATGATGTAAAATAGATTTGTCTTTTTTTTTTTTTAGAAGGAGTCTCACTGTTGCCCAGAGACTGGAGTGCAGTGGTGTGATCTTGGCTAACTGCCACCTCCCCCTCTCCCTCCCCAGTAGCTGGGACTACAGGCACGCGCCATCAAGCCCGGCTGATTTTTGTATTTTTAATAGAGAGACAGGGTTTCACCGTGTTGGCCAGGCTGGTCTCAAATTGCTGATCTCAAGTGATCCTCTCATCTCGGCCACCCAAAGTGCTGGGATTACACATGTAAACCACTATGCCTGGTCAGATTTGTCCTTTACTTGCCCCCTTCAGGCTAAAATCTGGCTTTCTTAGATTCAATGTCATTACTACTTATCCATTTTTCAGTTTCCAAAATTTGTTGTTGTTTCTTCTGTCATTCTTCCTGATTATGAATGGTTTTACTGTAGCATTAGTGTAGTTCTCAGGGAGGAGCAATACCAGATACATGTAGTCAAGCTACAATCCTTACCAAGAAGTATCTTATCATCTTTCTTAAACTTAAATGAAATGGGCATTCTCTATTTCTTTTGTGAAGGTAAAGTAGAAATAATCTCATAATATCAATGTTTCTGGTAAAAATTCTGTGTTTGCATGTAGAATGTAATTAGATTGTAAAAAGTGAGTTTACCTGGTGATTTTTGTATGTAAATTATAAGTTAGACTAACTCTTGTTTGGTAACTCTTCAGAATTAGAACTACAGATAACTTAGGGTTTCAAGCAACATGTTTTATCATTCAACTATGAACCTGACCTTTGAATTTCTTTAGCATTATTCTTACCAAACTTATTACCTTAGGGCAGAATCTGTTCCAGTTGAGTATCTCCTAAATGTACAGATGTCCTGTAGCTTCTACTTGTGGACTGTAATTCTATTCTGGGATAGTTGCAGAACAAGATTAACCCACTGTTCATAAAGTAGTCCTTCAAAATTTTTAAGACATATCTTTTTCGCTAGGTAAAAGTCTAAAATTTACTAAAAAAAATACGCTCTCAAATGTTCATTTTATGTGTTTAGTAAACATCAAAAGACTTCTGGAGGTCAGGCTAGTAATTTCTTTCTTTTTTTTTTGAGATGGAGTCTCGCTCTGTTGCCCAGGCTGGAGTGCAGTGACACAATCTTGGCTCGTTGCAACCTCCACCTCCTGGGTTCAAGCAATTCTCCTGCCTCAGCCTCCCGAGTAGCTGGCACTACAGGTGTGCACCACCACGCCTGGCTAATTTGTGTATTTTTAGTAGAGACAGGGTTTCACCATATTGGCCAGGCTGGTCTTGAACTCCTGACCTCGTGATCCTCCCTCCTCAGCCTCCCAAAGTGCTGAGATTACAGGCGTGAACCACCGCACCTGGCCCTTATCTGTGATTTCTAAACCTGTTCTCTTCCTGCCTCCCTTTTCACTTTGAATCTCAGCAATCCTGATATAATACAGAGAAGTACCATTCTAGCTTTATGTTAAAAAAAATTGCTAAAAATGGTGTTTATAAATTAAAAACTGTTTTGTGCTGAACTGAGGTATAACTTCATGTCTGAAGGATGTGGTGCACGCATATGGGAATTGCCTAGGAAAGCCTGAGCACAGAATTTACTAGTTATGTGATCCTGGGCAAGTTTGTTCATCTTTCTGTGCCTCAAATTCCTGATCTCATAGGGATGTTGTATGGATTTAAAAAGTATAAATGTGTAAATCCCTTAGAACAATGCCTAGGACACAGCAAGCACTAAGTGTTTATTATTATTAGGAAGTGATTGATAAACTCTTGGAAGTAAATGTGCTCACTGAAAAAATACTGAATAAGAAGGTAAAGGACAATATCTTTGGGGAATCTCACAATTAAGGGTCAGGAAATCAGGAATAACTAATATAGGAGACAGAAGGACCAGCCTACGAGGTAGGAAGTACAGAAAGTAACACCAGAATTGTTATACTCAGGCACTGGTCAAAATACTGACTGCTGAGGTCTGAGAAACAGTTACTGGAGAGAGGGATTTCCTACTCCCATCAAGTTCATGGGTTCTCCATACTTGATGTTTTCTTTTCTTATGTCCAGTAAGATTTGAGCTCACTCGAAAAGCTTTCCCACACTCCTCACATTCATAAGGTTTCTCTCCAGTATGAACTCGCTTATGTCCAATCAGAGCTGAGCCCTGACGGAAGGACGTGCCACACTCACTGCAGGTGTATGGCTTCTCACCAGTGTGGATTCTTTTGTGTTGCCTCAGGACTGAACTATGATGGAAGGCCATTCCGCATACCTCACATTCGTGACGCTTCTCTCCAGTGTGAATTCTTTGGTGATTGGTCAAGTTTGACTTCCCACTGAAAGCTTTCCCACACTCCAAACATTTGTAAGGTTTCTCTCCAGTGTGGATTCTCTGATGGACGGTAAGGCAGTGCCGATCTTGGAAGGTTTTCCCACAATCTCCGCATTGATAGGGCTTCTCCCCGGTGTGCTCTCGTTCATGAGCCCGGCGCTTACAGTTATGATGAAAGGCTTTCCCACACTCCTCACACCTGTAACGTTTCTCTTCAGTGTGGATCCTTCTGTGTTTGGTGAGTTCTGCCTTGATGCTGAAGTCTTTTCCACACTGGGGGCACCCATAGTGTTTCTCCCTAATATGGATTCGTTTGTGCTTGCTTAGGTCTGAGCTCCGACTGAAGGCCCTTCCACACTCGCTGCACTCATAAGGTCGTTCCCCAGTGTGGATTCTTATGTGTTTGGTGAGGTCTGAACTCCCGCTGAAGGCCTTCCCGCACTCCTCACATTCATATGGCTTCTCTCCAGTGTGGCTTCTGCCATGGATGGTAAGGGAATGCTTAAACTGGAAGGCCTTCCCACAGCAGTTACATTCGTAAGGCTTCTCTCCAGTGTGGATGAGCTGATGCATACACAGACGGTTCCTGGTCTTGAAGGCCTTTCCACAGTCCCTGCACTCGTGAGGCTTCTCCCCACTGTGGGTTTTTTTATGTCGGCAAAGAGCTGATCTGCTGTTGAAAGCCTTCCCACACTGGGTGCAGTTAAAAGGTTTCTCCCCTGTGTGGATTATCTGGTGCACAGAAAGCTGATTTCTGGTCTTGAATGCTTTCCCACACTCATCACACACATGGGGTTTCTCAGCAGAATGAATCTGCTCATGGAGAATTAAATCTGAGTGCCAGCTGAAGTTTTTGCCACACCTGGCACATTCATGGAGTTTCTGTACTGTAAGAACTCTATTACATCGACTGTATTTTGAGTTTGGATTCAGGTTATTTCTAAGCACCTTCTGGTTCTTTCTTTTTTTGCAGGTTACTTCCTCAGAGCCTTCTTTCTCTTCTCTCAGTTTCTCCCTTATAGGTGTTTTCCATTGATTCTCTACTTTGACTTCCTGAACACAAACTTCTCTGACCTCAGGATCCCAGGAATCAACTTTTAGGAGACTGTTAGATTTCATCCAGTAGGCTTCTTCATTTTCAAAAATCTGTTGTTGTGAACTTGCCTTTTCATTCTCAGGCCACATCTTATCAGATGACACTTTAACAAGAAAATACAAATGTCAGAGGAAAGGAAATAAGTGAGATGGGAGGGGTGAAGCAATGTTAAGCTGTTCGAAGAGTAAATAACTTTTTTGTGCTGGAAAAATTACTAACATTGTGGCCAAAAGTCAGAACTGGCTGAAATGATGAAAAGTATTGAGATATTTTGTTTTTTATTTTTATTTTTTTTGAGATTGAGTCTCTCTGCCGGCCAGGCTGGAGTACAATGGTGCAATCTCAGCTCTCTGCAACCTCTGCCTCCCAGATTCAAGTGATTCTGCTGCCTCAGCCTCCCGAGTAGCTGGTTTTACAGGCGCCTGCCACCATGCCTGGCTGATTTCTGTATTTTTAGTAGAGACAGGGTTTCACTACATTGGCCAGGCTGGTCTCAAACTCCTGACCTTGTGATCCACCTGCCTCGGCCTCCCAAAGTGCTGGGATTACAGGTGTGTGCCACCACGCCCGGCCTTGAAATATTTTAAACTCAGCACACTTTATAAAAAATCCTTAAAAACCTACTCCTCCTCTATAGTCTCTTAGTTTAGTGAGTGTAAACTCTGTATACCTAGTCATCTAAGCCACAAAACGAAATAATCTTCAATTCTCTCTCTCTCATATTTACCCAGCTAACATTTTACAAATCCTACCTGTGAAGAGAGTTACAGAGGAGGTGCTGAAATGCTGATGCAGTCCCTTTTCAAGAAACTGTCTGCTTTGCTCCCAAGGGTGGGCCCTGGAGAGTCATATTTCTGTTATGTGACTCAGCACATCTGGTTGGGACAGATTAGATCTGTACAACACCTGACCCAAACCAGGCCAGATTCTCTCATCCTGGACTTTAGAATTGTGATCTGAAGGCAGGTAAGGCCAGCTCTAAGAGTAGCTCAATCTTTAGCGCTTAAATTTGAGAACTAGTGCTGGTGGGATGGTATTTGGTACAGACCAGGGAATATTTTGTCATCTGGTCCGAGAAGCAGAGAGGTCAATTTGCCTAAAAAGAAGAATGAAGCTGACTCACAAAGATGCAGGGAATACAGTTGGAAAGAGGGCCCTGATGGTTTCGAGTCTCTTCTAGGTCCTGACACATACCTGCCCTTAGGTCCCATGACACATCCTGAATAACAAATAAATTCGTGTTTTTCTGCTTAAGCTAGCTTGGGTTAATTTCTATTGCTGGCAACTAAAGACTCCAAATACATCTTGTTAATATTATCTCTGAACTCTATCTCTTCCTCTTTATTTCCACTGCCAGAGCATTCTCACTCACTAATTGCTATATCCCTCAAACATCCTTTAGCCTGAATCCCTTCTAATCCATCCTCTACACTGCTTCCAGATTATTCTTTCTGAAAATCAAGTCTAATCATGTCACTTTTTAGCTTAAAATACTTCAATGGCACTCCACAGTTAACCAGACAGGAAGAACGTAAAGCATACGTCAAGAGTCCTGGCTCTAGAGTGAGACTGCCTAGGTTCAAATCCTAGTATGACACTTAATAACTCTTAATACCTGTGTGAACTTGGGAGGACGCGTTCACTTCTCCTTTGCCTCAGTTGCTTTATCTATAAAATGAGCTCTAGGGCCGGGCGCGGTGGCTCAAGCCTGTAATCCCAGCACTTTGGGAGGCCGAGACGGGCGGATCACGAGGTCAGGAGATCGAGACCATCCTGGCTAACACGGTGAAACCTCGTCTCTACTAAAAAATACAAAAAACTAGCTGGGCGAGGTGGCAGGCGCCTGTAGTCCCAGCTACTCGGGAGGCTGAGGCAGGAGAATGGCGTGAACCCGGGAGGCGGAGCTTGCAGTGAGCTGAGATCCGGCCACTGCACTCCAGCCTGGGCGACAGAGAAAGACTTCGTCTCAAAAAAAAAAAAAAAAAAAATGAGCTCTAGGCTACCTATGATAATTAAATGAGTTAATGTTTGTAAAGCACATGCCACACTGAAGTACTTTAATCAATATCAGCTGTTATTATAAGTTCAAGTTTTGCAGTTTAAATTCCTGGAGAAAACCCCCAAAAAACAGATATCATATCATGATCTTGCCCCTTTGTACTACTTATGAACCTCCCCAAAGCTATTCGAAGTCCCTTGCTCTACTCATACTGAACAATTCACAGTTCATATTCTTTTATTCCTCAGTGCTTTCTCACATGTTATTCCTTCTGCGTAGAATGCCTCTCACCTGTCTCAATTTATGAGCACTGGAGTAACTGATACACAGAAGGGTGATAAATATTCTGCGCTTTTTTTTTTTTTGAGGTGGAGTCTCACTCTGTGCCCCCGGGTTGGAGTGCAGTGGTGTGATCTCGGCTCTGTCTACTGGGTTCAAATGATTCTCCTGCCTCAGACCCCCCAAGTAGCTGGGATTACACCCAGCACGCACCACCACATCCAGCTAATTTTTGTATTTTCAGTAGAGATGGGGTTTCACCATATTGGCCAGGCTGGTCTCAAACTCCTGACCTCAGGTGATCTGCCCATCTCGGCCTCCCAAAGTGCTGGGATTACAGGTGTAAGCCACCGTGCCCAGCCTCTGAGTTTGTTTTGAAGGCCAAATTGCAAAAATTTATTAGATAGGTTGCAAAGAACCAATTAGATAATGACAGAATAATTGCCCAAATAGTTTGTCATTGTTTCAATTTTCTTTTCCTTAAGTTTCCTAAATGGGTTTCCTTTCTGGGCCCTTTGGGCTGGACGATCCACTGAGAATGTTCCATAACCATCATGTCACATGGAAAATCAAAGGGAACTGAAAGTTTCTCTATTACTCACCTGGGTAGGAGCAGCTTAGGGACTCCCTGTCCTGTGGATCCTGCATACAGGGCTCTACTCCTCGCTCCAGATGAGAGATTAAAGGAGGTTTAGGAAATGGAAATCCTGGTTGCAGAGAAGAAATAAGTGTGTAGAGTAACATATAACTTAATGCTTAGCCCTGATCCTTCTGTTTGCATATGGAAACAGGAAATAAATGTTAATTTAGAGAAAAGGGGTTTTCAGGGCCCTAGTAACACGTAAAAGAACATGTTTGGGGACTTTCTCGGAAAAGTCACACTCAGAAGGAAAGAGAAGGTTCTGGGAAACAGTCATTTGGGCGTGTTTCCTGTCTTTTATTTTATTTTGTTTTTGTTTAGGAGAATGGGAATCTGTATAGGAAGACTATCAGTTTCAGGCACCTAGAAGGCAGTTCATGACTAGGAGTGGAATACAGAACACCTCATAAAAAAATGAGAGGCTTGAGGAAGCAAGAACCCAGGGAAAACAGAAGCGAAGTGTCTCCTTTTCACTCAGGCAGACTCTCATTCCAAATCAAAAAACAGCAGCTAGGTTAGCCAAAAATTATCTTGCTATGTAACAGAGGCAACTCAAAACTCTTTAATTTTTGGGCAAGATCCTGATGATAAAGAATAGGGACTCTGACTTTCAATATGAGACCTCATATACATCAATAAATAAAGCAATTAAATAATAAAAAAAGAAGGTAGAAAGCATTAAGTGCAGGGAAGGGCCTTACCAAGTGATACCATGTTCCCATAATTTTCCAACATCACATGCTTATAGAGATGCCTTTGAGCGTAGGTCAGACTCTGCCACTCCCTGTTAGTGAAGTTCACAGCTACATCCTCGAATGTCACTGACTCCTGAAATAATATGCTCCTGTTATCCTGGAGAAAACACCATAGTTTCCTCAGGAAACAGAGGCAGAAGAAAGGAATTTGCAAGGAGGAGGTTTATAGATGTGAAAGGCTCTTCTCTTTTGTTGGATATTTATAAATGAGATGAAAGGGAGCATGGGGTTTTGATAGCAAAAAATAAAGAGAAAACAACCCACAAGTGGTTTATCATGCAACAAAATGTTCCTTATGAGAGGGAGAACCCTGATTTAGGAGTTGCACAGCCAGAGAACGCACTGAAAATAAGGCCATATTTTGGAGGTAGTGATGTATTTTCAAGGAGGAGGAAAAGGGCCTCAGCTCACTTGGGCTTGGCTCATCAGTGTGATATCTGCTTGCAGCAGGTTTCCTTGGCTTCCATCTTTAGTGAAGGCAGGATACTGAGCAGGTAATAGAGCTGAGGGAAGATAAGTAAGTCAAGAGTCAATTTAGCACAGTATTACTCCTGCATTCACCTTCTCTTCCTCAAATGTAGAAGCTTCTGCAGCTCTAACCTAGGGTTTTAGGCTACTGCCTTACAGTTTCCTTCCTCTTCATTATTTTTCTAGTCTCAGCTTCCAGTGTTGGGCATCTTCCAGTGTTGGGCATCAGGCCCTGGCACAGCAGCCAAGACAGCTCTTGGAAGTGCACTCTCCTCCTCTCTCACCTACTATGTTTTCCTGTGCTCTCTGCCCTGGAATAAACTTCCCCCTCGCCAAACATCTGGTAAAAAGGCCCAAATCACTTACTCCCTGGTTTTGAATAACCCTTCTTCTTGTATTTGAATACTGAAGTCATTTCTTCCAAAATACTTGGGGTAGAAGGAGAGTGAAAGAGTGTGTGTGTGTGTGCGTATGTGTTGAACAAAAGCATCCAGAGATGCTTACTTCTTCTGGTAACTTAATGGCTGGTCTACCTCCAGTAGTTTGTTACAAATTTTTTTCCTTACTCTTATTAGAGAAGGATCATTCTTCCCGATTTTGCACCTCTTTCCCACTAATTCCCTAGTACCAAGCTATCCTCCCTACATCAATACAGTATAGCACACACAGCATTTTAAAATGCAAAATAAACTTTATTAAGAATGTCCAAGTGTTCAGGTATAATCCATATGATTGGGTGAGAAGTAGTTTTTATTTTTATTTTTTTTTGAGACTTCGTCTCACTCTGTCGCCCAGGCTGGAGTGCAGTGGCACCATCTCACCCCCCTGCAAGCTCCACCTCCTGGCTTCACGCCATTCTCCTGCCTCAGCCTCCCAAGTAGCTGGGACTACAGGCATCCACCACCACTCCTGGCTAATTTTTTGTATTTTTTAGTAGAGACGGGGTTTCACCGTGTTAGCCAGGATGGTCTCAATCTGCTGCCTTCATGATCTGCCCGCCTTGGCCTCCCAGAGTGCTGGGATTACAGGCGTGAGCCGCCATGTCCGGCTGAGAAGTAGATTCATATTACTAATTAATAGGGCCTGACTTTATTCCTTGCAGGCCAGCTCAATCTTTCTGTAGCTTCAGTGTTTAAGGTGCCTTATTTTTCTTGATAGTTTATCAACACATCCCTAAGTCCAAATCTGAATAATGGCTTTCTGCTATTAAGACACCAGCAGGGTGAAAGTAATCCATTGGTAAGATTTTAGGATCACCCTTTGGCTTTAGACCTTCAAGACTATCATTTCATTTCTACCAAAACCTGATTTTAAAACCAAGCTGATTTCTTTTCACTGAAATTGCCCAAGAAGACTCTTCTTTAGTTTCAGCTACTTACAACTATTGACCAAGACCAAGGCTGCATCTCAGTAGTGGTGGTTCCATACAGTTTTTTCTCTGTCTCACTCTAAAAGCTCCGAGTTCCTTTATAACTGTCTCAAAAAGTCTAAACTCACCTGGATGGCACACAACTCACAGAAGACACATGTTTGTGCCTTGTTAATGTTACATAACAGTTCTTTTCCTTATAACACTAATACACTTAAAGCTCTCAATTGGATGTTTTCAAGCATTATTTTATTATGAATATTTTCAAATACATAGAAAAATTGAAAAAATTATATAGTAAATATCCATATACCAATCACTTACATTCCAGAATTTACGTTCTGCAGTATTTGCTTTATTGCATATTTATCCATTTATCTATTCCTCTATCTGTTCATTAATGTATTTTATTTTTTGAGTAATTTCAAAGTATGTTGAAAGCATCAGTACACTTTACCCCTAAACACTTTAACATATATATCATTAACTGGAAGTTCAATATTTGTTTACGTTCTTTTTTGAGGTAAAATTTGCATATAATGAAATGCACATGTCTTAAATGTACCCTTAGAGAAACTCTGACAAAAGCATACCCCTATGTAACTCATTCTCCTCCATATACGTCCCTACTGGTTTTTACCGTATCTTCTTCACAACTGGGAAAGGCTGTCACTCATAGTGATTCATAAGCTTTATTTTTTAGCTTTAGCTTTAGAAATTGAAAGGTTAGTTATTCCTCTTAAAAGTGAATTTAGGAAACAGGCTACATGAAAAAACAATATAAAACTTTTTGTTAGAGCACTATACAGATATTTTGTGGGATGAGATTAATACATTTGTATTGTATTATATGATAGGTGGCTATAGAATTTCTGATCCTGAAAATCTACCACAGCAGATTTCAAGATCTTTTGAGAAAAAAAGGACTGGGAGACTCGTGCATCCGAGTTTAGCAATAGCTATTATTTTCTATTTCTAAATTTATAAAAAAGTTATGTTTCATATTATTAATTCTCATTTGTGATCCCTTGTACAGCAGAATTTCAGGATTCCTCCTCTGGATGTTTCAACAATATATCTAGAAACACATTTTATTTTTATTTTTTGCAGGTAACATATACTAAAAGCTTACTTTTGAATGTGCTACTCCTCTGTCCAAAAGTCTGTGCCTTTCTGGGTCTGATTTTATGACTCCTGAATTGCTATATACCATCTCCTAGGTTGCACCTCCAACAGCATTTTTTTTTTTTTTTTTGAGACAGAGTCTCACTCTGTTGCCCAGGCTGGGGTGTAGTGGCATGATCTCAGCTCACTGCAACCTCCGCCTCCTGGGTTCAAGTGATTCTTCTGCCTCAGCCTCCTGAGTAACTGGGGTTACAGATGCATGCCACCACACCTGGCTAATTTTTGTATTTTTAGTAGAGATGGGGTTTCATCATATTGGCCAGGCTGGTCATGAACTCCTGACCTCAAGTGATCCACCCACCCAGGCCTCCCAAAGTGCTAGGATTACAGGCCTGAGTCACTGTGCCTGGCCCACCATCAGCTTTTATACAAATCTTAACGACTTTTCCTCCTCACGTAAGCCACCAAAGAGCACAAGGCTTCAATGGGAAAACTTTTGCTTCCTCTTGTGTCACTGCTTTATTTTATATTTCGGAGATATCTACACATCATTTAAAAGTATCAGGGCTCCAAAAAGGTCTGCAGAAATAAAATTGTATATATTCAAATTTTACATGTTGGCAAAATTATGCTTGGGTAGGAATTACTGAATTATACCACAAGTTTTACAAGTGTAAAATATTATGTGCGAATATTTACCATATATCTCAAGTTATACAAATAGTAAATGTCTGACTGCACTGAGTCTCTCTGATAAATTGCTTTATAGAATCTTTTATAAATTGATTTTTTTTAAATTTAAGATACAGACAAAAACTGAATATTTAGTTCCTCTAAGATATTGATCCAAGCCTAGTATAGAAACGAAATAAGACTTTCTATAAATGCTCATTAATGAACAGATTTTTGGGCCCCAGTGTGGCATTTTCCACCCACTCTGTGTCCTTACTCCCTTCTCAGCTGCCATGACTCCTGCCACAATCTCCTGTGTACCTCACCTCTTTCCTGAGGCAGCTGGGTATCCTGGGGGGTCCAAAGCAGCTGGCTTGGTGGTCCTGAACTCTCATCTGACAGCACAACCTATCGCAAGGCATAGAATGAATTCAGGGAAGTTATGAAGGTGAGAAAAACACATAGGAAGATGCAATCAACCATACAGGTCTATCCATGGAAACTGTCTCCCAGAAATACCAAAAGAGGGAAGAAAATAATGGACTCAGTTCCTAGTATCTTATGAAAATTAGAAATGGCATCTACAACTACAAAGCTTTAATGATCACCAGGTCAAGCAGGAAAAACAGTATCTAGGAGGAGATACCTCCAACAGTATCTAGAGTCAGAAACACCACCACTCACATTGCTTTCCTTCTTTCTTGGACTCATTTCTCCTTCTTCCTCCTTGTGACGTATCACAGACCCTCCTCTTCTTACCTCCTGCATCTTTTTACCCAGGTTTCTTTAACAGTCTTCCACTGCTGTCCCGGTTTCTTCCTACTGGTCAGATCCAGTTCTCAAACAAGCTGTGAAGTGGCTTCAGTTGATGCCAGCCTCCTTTGGAGAACACATATTTTGGTGGTGCCAGCCAAAGGGCCCTTCTGACCCACAGGGCAGCTGCTGTTTGGCTTAATGTGTCAAACACTACCCTGGATTTGGGTTTCATTAGCAACACTAAACCAGCTGTGATCTCACTTCTTGTTTCCTTGCATATTTGGTGATGGGAAAAGAGGAATGTGACCACAGAAAAAAACAGGGAGTCACGGAGAACCTGAGGCAGGAAGACAAACTAAAAATGTGAACACATCTAGAATACAATCTCTATTGCTAACACCTTTTTCTGAGCCACCGTCACCTGCTATCTCCCCTCCTTTCCATTACTGTGGTAGCCTTCTAACTGGTCTCCTTTCTTCAATCTTTGCCTTACTCCTGTCTTTCTTAATAGAGCAGTCTGAGTGGTCCGTTTACAACTTGAGTTGGATCATTTCATCTTTCTGCTGAAAACGCTCCAGTGGCTCAACCTTACTTAGAATAAAAGCTGAAGTTCTTACAGAGGTATACAAGGCCCTATTGAATGTGCCCACTACTTCTAACTTCCTCTCCTGCTCACTCAAAATAAAAGCTGAAGTCTTAAGAGTGGCACACAAGTCTACAGGATGTGTGATTCTCAACACCTTCTACTCTTTTCCCACTCCCTCAATCTTCTTCAGCCACACCGACCTTCCTTCTCTTCCATCTTAGGGCCTTTCCATTGGCTGCTCCCTTCACCTCAAGCGATCTCCACGGCTAATAATCTTGCCTCCTTCAAGTGTTTTCTTATATGTCATCTTCCCAAGGAGGTCTACTCTAAATACCTTATTTAAGATTGCAACTTATCCCCTCCTTCCAACCCTGACGTGCCTTACCTTGCTTTACATGAATTCTTCTTTTCTCTATAGCGCTTTATCACTTTCCAATATGGTGCATAAGTTACTTATTAATATATACACTGTTTATGGTCGTTCTACCCTCGCTACAATGTAGGCTTTTAGGCTCCGTGAGGGCAGGAATTTTTGTCGTCTTGTTCACTGTTGTATTCTCAATGCCTAAAACAGCGCTTGCAATAGTATGTGCTGGATTAAAAATTAGCTGACTGAATGAATATACGAATGGGTGCTGTAGAGAAGAATAAAAAGAATGGGTCGGGGGTGACAAGAGCAAAACTCCGTCTTAGAAAAACAAAAACAAACAAAAAAACAGAATGGGTCAGGGGCCCCTGGGAAGAAGAGGAGGGGAGGAGGTAGGGCAGACAGGCGGGAAAAGCTCATTTTGGGGAATGGCTTCGAGGGAGGAAACCGCAGTAGACCCCCCTCCTCAAATCTGGCCCCAAATCCCCGCCCCTGCCTGCAACCCCAGGGGCCGGGGTATTTAGGTGAGGGGGGCGGCGGCGCCAGACTCCTCTCATCTGCAAATCCCGACCCACGCCTGCCGAAAGCACAGACCTTCCCGCAGATACTCTCCCCAAGAAATGAGAAACAGAACTATACAGAAGCTCCACTTCCTAGTCCGCCAATTATCATTTCCGGTGATTTTCTAGGAAAGGCATCAACTCTCTGGTGTAGGCGTTCCCTCAAACTCTCCGCCCTTCTCGTCGCGGCTCAGCCTTCTAGGAGTTCTCGTGCGTTTATGGCGGGTGCAAAGTGGGTGCAGAAATGTTGCACTTTTGCCCCAGTTTTCCCATGTAGAGGAACCTCTAGATAGGAATGGACAGAAGTTTTGTGACAAATATATGAAAAAGTTACTTTTAAATATTAACTAAGAAGACAAATAATTGATTTTTTTTTTCAAAAGCAAAGATTAAGCCTAAGCAGAAGTCGAAAGAAAAGTATAATTAACCCGCATATACCCATCATTTACATTTAAAAATACATAAAATTCTGCCATACTTGTTTCATCCATCTCCATTTTTTTATTGCTGAAACGTTGTAAAGCAAACCCCAAATATGTTACTTTCAACTTCATTATGCATTTCTTTTATTTATTTATTTATTTTTTTTGAGACGGAGTCTGGCTCTGTCGCCCAGGCTGGAGTGCAGTGGCCAGATCTCAGCTCACTGCAAACTCTGCCTCCTGAGCTTACGCCATTCTCCTGCCTCAGCCTCCCGAGCAGCTGGGACTACAGGCGCCCGCCACTCGCCCGGCTAGTTTTTTGTATTTTTTAGTAGAGACGGGGTTTCACCGTGTTAGCCAGGATGGTCTCGATCTCCTGACCTCGTGATCCACCCGTCTTGGCCTCCCAAAGTGCTGGGATTACAGGCTTGAGCCACCGCGCCCGGCCGCATTTCTTTTAAAAAGGATATTTTCCTACAGAATCACAATACTATTATCCCATTTAACAAACTAATTCCTGGTTATCATCTAATACCAAGTCCATATTATATTTCCCTAAGTATATACATATGCTTCTTACATTTGTTTTCTTTTTCATTCAAGATCTAAAGTCCGTATGTTTAATTTGGGCATGTGTCTTAATTCTTTCAAAATTCACATCTGAATTAGTTCCTCCTTCCATCCTTCTCTTCCCCTGCCCCTCATATAGTCAACTAATTGAACACATTGGGACATTGTCCTAAATGTTCTACATGCTGGCTTTGTCTATTTGTGTCCCCATTTTATTAGTTTCTCTAGCCTTATATGTCCTGTAAAACTTGATGTTACCTCTAAAGGTTTGATTACAGTTAGGTAATCTACTGTTAAATTACAGTTTAACTTTGTTGGTAAGAATCCTTAGGTGGTGCTATATACTTTTTGCCATACATCAGGGAGCATATAATGTTTTTGATGCTAAGATTGACCAACGGGTTTAATACTTGATAGCTGAATCCCTCCATGTAAACTTTCCCACTGGTTTTTAATCTGATAGATTCAGCCACTGATGATTTTTGCCAAAATCAACCATTTCAATAGAGGTTGTAAAACTGTTAATTTTTCTAATTCAATAAGTTTTTCACATTTATTAGTTAGAATTCCTGTATAAAGAAAAACTTTCATTCATCAATTTAACAACTCAGGGCTATTTGGTTATCCTGAAATGTAGTTTGTACAGGAAAGACAGACTGTTTAATTTTCAACATAATTGCCAATTTTCAGAAAAAGCAGTTGTGCCTTAGGTGCCATCAATGGTAACCATCTTACAAAATGTGATAGCCGTCCTACAAAATGCCTGGCTGGGCCCTGCTGTCCAGCATTCACATCCTTGTGTAGCCCCCTTCCACATTGTACCAGGGTTGGTTTGTGTGACTGGATGATCTGGTAAAAGTGGCTATGTTTTTTTTAAATTTGTTTTGTTTTTTGAGGCAGAGTCTTGTTCTGTTGCCCAGGCTGCAGTGCAGTGGTACGATCTTGGCTCACTAAAATCTCCACTTCCCGGGTTTAAGTGAGTCTCCTGCCTCAGTTTCCCAGATAGCTGGGACTACAGGCATGCACCAGCATGCCCAGCTTATTTTTATATTTTTAGTAGAGATGGGGTTTCACTATGTTGACCAGGCTGGTCTTAAGCTCCTGGTCTCAAGTGATCTGCCTGTCTTGGCCTCCCAAAGTGCTGGGATTACAGGCATGAGCCACTGCACCTGGCCGATGCTACATTATCTCCAATATTAGGTTATAAAATAATCTATGACTTCTGTTTTGGTCTCTTTTTCTTTCTTAGATCACACACCCATTAGAAAGCATGTTGTAAGGAGAGGCCCATGTGGTGAGGAACTGAAGCCTCCTGCCAGCAGCCACATGAGTGAGTTTGGAAGTGGATCTTTCTGTGTTAGTAAAGCCTTCAGATGACTGCAGTCCCGAATGATGTCTTGGGTGCAACCTTAGGATATACGCAGAACCACCAGCCAAGCTGCTCCCAGACTTCTGGTCTGCAGAAACAGGGGAATGGTTTTGAGTGAGGAAACTGCAACCAATGTTTGGTTCTAAGTTTTAGGATAGTGCATCAGTTGATAACTAATGCAGAATTTTGTTTTCTCTTTTTGTATATCTAATGTGCACTAATGCACAATCTTTTTGTGCAACTAATGCAAAATTTTGTTTTCTCTTTTTGTGCACATCAAGTGTTCTGCATCAGTTGATAACTAATGCAAAGTTTTGTTTTCTCTTTTTGCATATCAGTATGAACACATGGATTTAAAAAAGTACATTCAATGAGTCTCAATCAATTGCAGTTGTTATTCTTTTTAATGTTCAAATTATTTCATCTTTGATCAGTGGGAGTCCCTTTATTTTATCTCCTGTGTCCTTTTCATCCAACTTTAAGTGTCTTTGCTTTTTTCCTTTATGGCAAGATAAATGTTTCAGACACATGTCGTACATTTCCTGCCTCAGACCTGGAATCAGCCATTTTTCCAAGGTGTTCTGGTGCTTTCAGTGGAGGCAAGGATTATGCAATCCTTTTTTGCACAAAGGTATGCAAGGATTATGCATACCTTTGTGAATAGTCATGGTTAGATACTTTAAAAATGTATCAAAATGAAATAAAATTTGCTTAAGTATGAGATTAAATCCAGGCTACCCCACTCACAATATGTGTGTATCGTACCTTAGACACACCCTAGTTTGTCTATCTACAAAATAGGTCCGGTGTAAATACCTAAATTTCAGAGCTGTTATAAGGATAAATTATATGGAAATATAATGTGTTAAGTTATGGAAATCACTTAACACAATGCCTGGCATCAAATTTCATGATCAGAATAATTGCAAACCTGGAAGATACTATAATGGTAATGAGGCACACTTTCTTCATTTTACACTTGAGAAAATTGAGGCCCAAGAGATTAAAAACTTGCTTGAACATACAGAGGAGGATAAAATTAGAAGAGAATCTAATGACTTCACACTCTTGGATCTCATACCTAGGCTACTTTGGATATAAATGCAGCCTTTCCAGCCCAGTCGGGTCTTGTTTATTCAAAGACAAAGGAGGTAAGAAAACACTTGGCACAGTACTAATAAAGTGGTATTATGGGAAGTGCAACAACTTTATATTGAGAAGATTTGGTTCCTGATTCTGCAACTTGTTAGCTATGACACTGTGAGCAAGTTACTTAATTTCTCTGTGTCTTAATTGCTGCATCTGTAAAATAGTGAAAACAAATCCCTTATGCACAAGTTCATTGTGAGAGGGTTAATATACACATATTGTATATGAAAATGCTTGACCATACTACTTGCTGAATAAAAATCATTATATAAAAATAATTTCTTCAATTCCCCAATTTTATAAATTTTTTTTCTCATCTAATGGAAATTGGCATTTTAAGTAGAATGATCCCTAAGGATACTAAGTCTATAATTTTGTAAATGACTTCAGTGAATACTGTGCAAAGGCACTGTGCAAGGAGCTACAGGAGAGATGCTATGCATGGTCATCTACCCTCTAGGCTGACTGGGTACAGTCTTTCTTTCCAATGTTAATCTACTTAACAGTAATAATGTCCAGTTCACGTATTTTTGTGTGATACATTCGTGAAAGACTGCTATATCTTTGCTGTTATAAAGATACTTCCACAGTAGACCCTTAGCATATACTTTAATAATCTTATTCGATTGACAGACATTTATTTACACTATTTGTTCTTGGCTAACCACAATCGCTCATAAAATATCTCCTAAAATAATTAATACTGGAATTTTGCCAAGGATCCATGTCAAAGTTTTCACCCTGTTAATTCCACAGTCCACCTTCTTACTTTTTGAAAATCTGGATATTTGTGAGACTTGGGCATTTGTTGCACTACTCAGAAATGGACTTCAGGGATCCTGTGGCCAATCCTCCTGAACTTTAGGATGCTTTAAGCTGGGCATGAAAACTTGTAGTTACTCTTTTACTATCTTCCTTACGTAAATGTTTGTCCTACTATTCTCAACTTGAAGGTCATGACACTTGATGGAGATATGAAAGCCTGATTATGTTAAGTAATTCTATGGCCCTTCTGCCATCTGTCAAAATTACAAAATTCATTTCCTGGGGCTTTTGGAAAAAAAAAAAAACCAGCAAATATTTCAGGCATATTAAAGAGTAATACAAAGAACACTCAACATGTAGCTTAAGACATAGAAGATTATACACACAATTAAATCACCGTGTCTACTCCTCACCAATTCCTTCCCTCTTCCTTCCCAGGTTAACTACTATCTTGATTTTGATGTTATTATTCCCATGCATGTTTACATATTTTTAGTACATATGTGGGTAGCCACAAATATTATATAGTGTAATTTACATATTTTACAAATTTTATACAAATAGTTTCACTTTGTACATATCCTTTGAGCTGTAAAGACTTGATTTCATTTTGGTTCAATATTTTTGGCAAGAATACATTATAGGGGTTACTATGTAATTTGTACTCAACTTTACGGTTTTGAGATTCATCCTTCATGAAAAACATGGCTCTAGCTCATTCATTTTAACTGCCATAGACAGGTCTTTCCATTTTCCTTCCAATAGTCTTTTTAATTAACCTGATTGTTTTTCAGTTCAACTCAGAACTTGCTAGTAAGTATCTTTTTGTCTTTGATATTTCATTTAAAAAATATTGGCAATCTTTTTGAAATAATTGTTTTCTTGGAATTTTCCCTTCTAAAAGGGTAATTTCCCGTAATTTTTGGTAGAAAGTTTACATTCTAATGTGGGAAAGAACAATCTAAAAAGTATTTACTATGGTACACAGAGGAAACTTAAATGCATATTATTAAGTGAAAGAAGCCAATTTGAAAAGGCTACATTCTGTATGATTTCAAGTGTATGACATTCTGGAAAAGGCAAAACTATGGAGACAGTAAAAAGATCATGTATGTAGCATCTTAAACAAGGAAAAAAAGATCAGTGGTTGCCATGGGTTGGAAGGGGAGAAGGATGACCAGGCCGAGCACAAAGGAGATTTTTAGGGCAGTGAAAGTGAAAATATGATTATGTAATGGTAGATACATGTCACTATACATTTGTCCAGACTCCAGGTGATTGTCAATGTAGGTTCACTCCTCTGGTTGGGGATGCTGAGAGTGAGAGAGCTATACATGTATGGGAGCAAGACATATGGGACATCTCTGTACTTGCAGCTCAATTTTGCTGTGAACCTAAAACGGCTCTAAAAGATAAAGTCTACTTAAAAAGTATTTATTGCTTCCCCAAACTTTTAAATATATCTTTTGTGTTTAACCTTATTACTTACATATATGGAACACTTTTCTGTTCAAGGTTTTGCTCATAATCATTATATGGAAACATAACATGATAAAAATATATTATAGAAAAATACCATATATTGGAAATATATTTTTGAAAATACAGAATACATTACTTATAATGTATGCTCGTTGGCCCTCATGACTAAAAGTTATAGCACACTTAAATGTATATGACTCATGGTTCTTTTTAAAATAAAGCTACTGAGAAGAACCAAATGGTGATATATCAGGAAAAACTGCTTTGCGTCAATTCTTTTCAGACTCATTTCAATTCACTCATTCAACAAATATTTCTAAAAGCAACTGTTCTAAGAGTTTGTAATAACGGTTAAAGATCTCTGCCCCTTGGAGTTTACATTCAAGTAATTCTAATTAACTCGTGCTTTCTTTTTCTTTGTATACTGAAGAGGATAAATTTCATATTTAAGCTGATCCGTTCCCCCAAAATGGTAACAGTCCAACATTGGCCAAGCTGATTCAGACAGCACAGCTTCCCGGGCTCTGCGGGGCTGGACCAAAGAGAAGAGTCCTCCGCTGTCCTAGAAGAGCGAAGCACGTGTTACCATGGAGGCTGCGGAATGGAAAAACGTTCGGTTTTTTGTTTCTTGGCCGCGTATGGGGTCGTGGTTCCCTCGACTTCGCCTGGGGAGAAGGGGGCGGGAGGGCTTTGGGATATACTTTGGCCACACAGCCGGGAACCTGAGGCTGCGGGGCAGGTCCGCGTGGCGTCGTCGCATC
>NW_012115566.1:1061782-1078057 GCF_000951035.1 Colobus angolensis palliatus | reverse complement strand
AGACGGAGTTTCGCTCTTGTTGCCCAGGCTGGAGTGCAATGGCGCGATCTCGGCTCACCGCAACCTCCGCCTCCCGGGTTCAAGCAATTCTCCCGCCTCGTGTACCTGGGATTACCGGCATGCGCCACCATGCCCTGCTAATTTTGTATTTTTAGTAGAGACAGGGTTTCTTCATGTTGGTCAGCTGGTCTCGAACTCCCGACCTCAGGTGATCCGCCAGCTTCGGCGTCCCAAAGTGCTGGGATTATAGGCGTGAGCCAGACTTTTTTTTTTTTTAGACGGAGTTTTGCTCTTTTTTCCCAGGCCGGAGTGCAATGATGCAATCTTGGCTCACTGTTATCTCCGCCTCTGGAGTTCAAGCGATTCTCCTGCCTCAGCCTTCCGGGTAGCTGGGACTACAGGCACCTGCCACCACACCGGGCTAATTTTTGTATTTTTGGTAGAGACAGGGTTTCACCATGTTGGTTAGGCTGGTCGCGAACTCCCGACTTCAAGTGATCCGCCCGACTCGGCCTCCCAAAGTGCTGGGATTAAAGACTTGAGCCACCGCGCCCGGCCAAGTTAACAAAGTGGCATATATAGCAATTCCATTAGTACAGAGTGAATAATAGTTTATAAGAAAAGACAAATAATTCATTCCTGGTTTGACCAGATTTGGATCAAAGTTAATCAGAGGGGTTTCCTTTAGAGGGGAGTTAGGTGGTTTCTTATAGGAGAGGAGTTTAGAGTTATAGTTTAAGGAAGATAGTGAAAATAATCTAGCAGCTAAAAGAGAATGTTTTCAAAGTGAGGTGTGTGACGTTAGGCCAGGCTGAACAGATTTTTTGAGTTACATTTCATTTCTGAGCTCCTATGGTGGGATCCTGGGAGACAGAATCTGTTCTTTTAGCTTCATCGTTTTCAGTTTGTGGGGCACTCTGAGGTTGTCAATCCTTATCTTTATGAGCACAGGCTTTTCCATTCACTGTTTTGCCATATATTTTATCTCCCTTTATTTCCTACTTCAACTCATTCTCTTTTCCCTTTGTCTTTCTCGGATAACTGTAGCCCAATCATTTTTTAAAAAAATTAATTTTGTGTTAGTTTTTGTTTCATAGTATTTAAACAATTTTTAGGCTTAGACAACTTCTTATCACAGCTCATTGTTCTTCCATATCATCACTATCCATTTTTCCCCAATACAAATACATTAAACAAGTAACATTTTCTTTTTTCTTTATTTTCCTCTGTCCACCTCCTTTTCTTCTTTCGTTTTGCTTCCTTCCCGTCTCTCTTTCTCTCTTCTTTCTAGGTGTCAAATATTAAGACTAACATTGAGGGTGAAGAATCAACTGAAAAAGTTGAAAAACTAAGTGTTGAAAATGAGGAGTCCACTGGGTCATCTTGAAAAGTGCCCAGAAGAATCAGTATGAAAAATCCACAGGAGAAACATTGAAAAATAAGAATAGAAATTCTAAGGAGGTGAATGGCAAAGTTAAGAAAATTTTAATGAACATGACAGAACAAAAAGGTAAAGATTTAGAGGAAAGCTTGCATGTAAGCTCAAAATATGCCACGTATAAGAGAGTTCCTAATGGACATAGTTTCTGTAAATGTAGCACAGGTCTACAAATGCCTAAAAGTGTCTGTTGGCAGTCAGACCTTATCCATGAGGAAATGGATGCCACAGAGGAACCTTTTGAGTGTGATAAATGTGGAGGAGCTTTCAGGGTGACCTTAGCCCTCACCCTACATAAAAGAATCCACAGTGTTGAGAAGCCTTATGCATATGAAGAGTGTGGGAAGGCCTTCAGCCAGAGGTCTGCCCTAACCCAACACAAAAGAATCTATAGTGGGGAGAAACCATGTATGTGTGACCAATGCCACAAAACCTTCAATGGGAACTCAGATCTTATTAAACACAAGACAATTTACACTGGAGAGAAACCGTATGAAGGTGGGGACTATGGGAAATCCTTCAGGAATATCTCAGCTCTCATTGAACACCACTGAATTCACACTGGGGAAAAGCCTTTTGAATGTCATGAGCGCTGGAAGGCCTTCAGTAGCAGGTCAGTGCTTTCTCAGCATAAAGGGATTCACAATGGAGGGAAACCCTATGAGTGCAGTGACTGTGGGAAAGCCTTCAAGACCAGAAATTGCCTTACCATGCACCAGAAAATCCACAATGGGGAGAAGCTTTATAAATGTAGTGGCAAGGCCTTCCCATTTAGGCACTGCCTAAGGTGCATCAGAGATTCCGCACTGGAGAGAAAATCTATGTATGTGCAGTATGTGGGAAGGCCTTCAGTGGGAGTTCAGACCTTACCAAACACAAGAGAATCCACACTGGAGAAAAGCCCTACCAGTGTGCCGAGTGTGGGAGGACTTTCAGTTGCAGCTCTGACCTTAACAAACATAAAATGATTAACAGTGGAGAGAAACCATATGGTTGTAACCGGTGTGGGAAGACCTTTGGTGGGAAGTCAGAATTTACCAAACACAAATGGAGTCCACACTGGGGAGAAGCCTTATGAGTAGCAGGAGTGTGCAAAAGACTTCAGTTATAGCTCAAGTCTTAGGCACTACAAAAAAGTCCGTACTGTGGAGAAATCCTTTGGATGTAAAGAGTGTGGGAAGACCTTTCATCAGAGCTCAGAGATGAATATACACAAAAGAGTCCATGCAGTAGAGAAACCATGTAAATGTGAAAAGTGTGGGAAAGCTTTCAGAATGCTTTCAGAATGAGCTCAGATCTCAATGGACATAAGTTAAGAAAGCATACTGAGGAGAAATTCCTCGAGTATGAAAGTGAAAAATCATTAAGTCCAATGTCCTTTCCTTAGTCTCATCCTCCCTGCAAAATCTACCTCCCTGCAAAATTTGACAACACGGAGCCCTTAATTTTTGGGGGGAACGTAAACCTGTTTAATATTGTATATTGCTTCTTGATGTTCCTAATTGTTCTTATCTTAGCCTACTTTTTCATAGCTCTCAATAATTTCTAATATTCTCTATGTATTATTTGTTTATAATGTGTATTATTTTACTTCTCTGTTAGAGTATAAACGCCATCGCAGGCAGGGCAATTTATTTCTTGTTTACTGATTATTCTAATCCACTAGAATCTTGCCTGGTAAATGATGAGGGTGGGAGGAAAGGGGGGAAGCAAAATAATAAAAGGGGGGAAGCAAAATATTTTTTGAATGACATGAATTTCTTGATTTCCATGATACTTTTTCTAGGTTGTCTCCAGCTGTCCTTTCCTCTCGCCTTTGCTTGCTTCTTTTGGTCTCCTCATCCCTAAGTTGTGGCTGTGCATCATGCACCATTCAGGAATTTTCATTGCCTACATCACCTAATTACCTGTATCTTCTTCTGACTTTAGCTCCCCTCTTGTTTGGCTGAATGATGTTCTGCTATCACTCCTAAGTCAACAAGATATTTAATGTAAATAAAACACACGCATGCTAGTTTTGTATTCAGTTGGACATTTCAAGGAAAATTATGGGAGGGGAAAATAAATAATTGTGTTTATGCCATTCTCTTGCCTGAAAGTCCTCTTCCTTTTATCTCAGGAATGTTGGCAAATAATGTCAGTGCTATATTTAAAGTCTATCCTGAAGCTAGATGTGGTGGCATGTGCCTGTAGTCCTAGGTACTCGGGAGACTGAGGCAGGAGGACTGGTTGAGCCTAGGAGACTGAGACTACGATGATCTATGATTGCGCCACTGCACTCTAGCCTGAGTGACAGGGTGAGACCCTGTGTCAATCATTAAAAAACAAACACAATCCTGAATCCATTTGTTACTATCTAGGTCATACCATTGGTTGCCCTGCTTATGCTGTTGCCTCCCTACAGTGTAGACTCCAGACAGACTCCACAGAGCAGCCAACAGTATTATTTAGAAATGCAAGTCAGGTGATGTCGTTTAAAATTCTCCAGTGGCTTCCCATAACTTTTCCCCCCATGTTAAACAAAACTTTTGGTCACATTTGCTTTATCTCTTTCTGAATCATCTGAAAATAAGTTGAAGATATCATGATACTTATTCCTAAACACTTCAATATGCCTCTTCTGAGAATAAGAGTATTCTCTTTGATAATCACAGTATCATTATCATACCTAAGAAAGTGACTGATAATTCAATAAGTCTAGTATCCAGCCTATATTCAAATTTTTCTATTGTCCTTGAAAACCTTTTATAGTTGCTTTCTTCCCCTATCAGTCAGAATCCAATTAAGGAAAATACATTGCAATTGTTACACCTCTTTAGTCTATTTTCATCTAGAACGATACTGTCCAGTATGGTAGCCACTAGCTATGTGGCTCGAATATGACTAGTCTGAATTGAAAGCACTCGAATGTGACTAGTCTGAATTGAAATGTGCTGTAAGTGTAAAATACACATCAGTTTTGATTTCTTACAGAAAAAATATGAAATATCTGAATTTTTATTTTGACTAACGTTAAAATGATAATATTTTGAATATATGGGTTGAGTAAAATATATAATTAAAATTAATGTTTATTTTTAATTTTTTAGACATAATACTAAAATACTTAAAATACATAGGTGGCTTGTATTTGTGGCTTACTTCATATTTCTATTGGATACTGTGAATCTTGAGCAATTAACTCACCTTTTTCTTTCACGACATTGACTTTTTAATGAGTCCGGGAAAGTTGTCTTGTAGGATATTTCACACACTGAATTATCACTTTAGAATAAAAAGTGGTACTGGTTGACTATCCGTAATCTGAAAATCCGTATTCTGAAATGCTCCAAAACTTTTTGAGCGCCAACATAACTCCACAGATTGTCCACGTGAGTGACTGAGAGAGTGACACCTTTGCTTCCTGATGGTTCAGTGTATACAAACTTTGTTTCATGCACAAAATTAGTTTTAAAAATTTTGTGAACTTACATTTAGGCTATGTGTTTAGGGTGTATATGAAGTATAAATGAATTTTGTGTTTAGACTTGGGTCTCATCCCCAAAACGTCTCATTATTTATATGCAAATATTTCAACATCCTAAAAAAATCTGAAATCTGAAGCACTTCTGTTTCCAGAATGTCAAATAAGGGATGCTTAAACTGTGCATGAATATAAGGGCCCTCCTGATTGTCTCTTTCCCTACTGCTGCTATAGGGAGCCTCTCCTACGATTCTCCCACTTCTTCCACATTGGCTTCCTTGCTGTTCAGCAAACACATCAAACATTTCCATTGCAATTTTCTGGGAATCCCATAATTTTCACAACACTGATTCCCTTATTTCATTTAGATCTGTGCTCACATATCATGTACTCAGAGAGACTGTCCGACCATCCTCTCTAAATTAGCATTTTCCATCGCTCTCTCCTTACCCTGCTTTATCTTTCTTAATAACACGACTGATCTGACATTTTATTGTATATTTGCTTATTATCAGGGTTATAATAACCCCCGTTGCCTCAGAATGTTACCTTATCTGGAAATTGGGTTGTAAATGCAGTTAAGGTGAGTTCAGTAGGGTGGACCCCAATCCAACATGACTGGTGTGCTGATAAAAAGGGGGAAATCTGGATACAGATACAGGGAGAGCACCGTGTGAAGATGAAGGCAGAGACTGGGGGTGATACAAGCCGAGTGATTTCAACAATTGCCAGCAAACCACCAGGAGCTGGGAGAGAGGCTTGGATCAGATTCTTTTTCACAGTCCTCAGAGAAACCAACTCACCAACACCTTGGTCTTGAACTTCTAGCCTCCAGACTTGCGAGAAAATAGATTTCTGATTTTAGGCCACCTAAAGTCTTGTGGTACCTGATTACAGCAGCCCACATAGCACATATATTTCCTTTTCTGTTGCCCACGTTGAAGTGCAGTGCAGTGGTGTCATCTCAGCTCACTGCAACCTCTGCCTCCTGGGTTCAAACGATTCTCCTGCCTCAGTCTCCCGAGTAGCTGGGACCACAGGCATGTGCCACCATGCTCAGGTATTTTTAATTTTTTTTGTATTTTTGGTAGGGATGGGGTTTTGCCATGTTGGCCAGGCTGGTCTTGAACTCCTGACCTCAGTTGATCCACCTGCCTTGGCCTCCCAAAAGTGCTGGGATTATAGGCTTGAGCCACCACGCCCTGCCTAACACATATATTTTCTTTTCATGTTCTGTAAGGATTGGGATTCTTTTCATTTTCTCAGACTGGAAAGGACAGTTAGCACTCACATTGAACACTCAACATGGTATGATCTCTTGAGAAGATTAAGCAGCGATTTGGTGGCAGATTGATCACTTCGAACCCTTCTGATTAATACCTTGCAGTGGGCAGAGACTCATCCTTATAGGGATTTATATGCATTCTAGGTATAGTTTTGCCTTCCCTGTCTCCAATGCCCCTGCTAATACTACCCAAGGACTCACAATGTCTGATGTACTGATATGGAGCTTTGCCTTACATCTCAGACCAAGGGACTCACTTTACTGTGAAGGATGTGTTACAAAGGGCACATGATCATGGTATCTACTGGTCGTACCTTATTTTATATCACACAGAAATGGCAGCCTGTTTCCTCCCAGCTTTGCCAACATAATAATTAGCAAAACCTTTTAATTATGTGAATTAATTGTGAAACTGACAACCGTGAAATTTGAACTAGATAGTAGAGAAACTGGAACTGGGGAGATCAGTTAGGAAGCTGTTTGGAAACAAAGATACACATGAGTTTTAAAGCTATGGGCTAATGTAGATGTTGATGTGATTACAAGTCTCTGTTAAAAGAGTTTAGGGTGGTTTTAGTTTGAGGTGGTTTTAGATTATTATTTTTGCTAAAGAATCCAGAAATGACTAAATTTCTGGATTACCCTGTCAATCACTTCTGACACTCTACGCATATGATGTTCCTAAGGAAGTTGAACAAAAGGAGTGATAGCCAAATGGGACTAACTATAATAGCTAATATTTATTAAGCACTTATTAATACTTTGCTAAACATATTGTGTGTATATTTTACTTAATCTTCCATGGGGCAATAAGCAGAACTATTCAGAAATGATCCTGGGATCTCACTCTAGATTGCCCAGGAAATGAGCTAGCTAGAACTGGGGTTTCCCGCTCCTCTTGGAAAGAGAGGTTGCACCTAAATTTAGCTTCGCATGAGATCAGCTGTTTACACTCCCTAATAGGAGGGGGCTGCAACTCTCCACAGGATGCATGGTCTCCAGGTGTTGGGCATCTGGTCTTCCTCAGATGCTTCCTCAGCTCTGCTGGCATCTAAACCCAGACTGCCTGGCAATCAAGTAGTCTGCTTGTTGTCTTACTGAAAAGTGGTGTTCAAGTTTATCCTTGAGCAGATAGAACAATTGGGTCAGGACCAGAGCCCCAACCTATTGCATGTCAAATGGCTTGTTCTTGCCCCTGGTTCACCTCTCCATGGGATCATGAGAGGATTGAGAACTCTATGCCTCTTGTGCCTGATTCTTGGTTTCTAAGTTTCCCCAGTAAATCTTATTCCCGTTCCTTAACTCATACTATGTGATATTGTAGAATTTATTGCAAGGCCTATTGTACCACATCCTTGCAGCAAATTTATGACTTAGAAATTACTATTTCTATCTTAGAGATGAGGAATATGAGACACAGAAAAAGTCACGTAGCTGGTAGGTGGTAGGATTTCAAACCAAGTCATCTGATTCCTGAGCCTATGATCTCAAAAACTTTGTTAAACTAAATGGAACTACTAATTTATAAAGAGCTAAGTGAGTGCTCAGATAATCAAAGAATCACCCATGGAGAAGTTCAAATCTTATGCAGAAGTTCAGATCTCAGTTGGAGCATGTAGCCTAGATTTAACCTCCAGTGGTGCCTTTAACTTTCTCCTAAGTCTTAGGCTGGTGTCAACTGCTGGCCAGCTACATGGAGGAAATAAGTTGAGAAAAGGCAGGAAGCAACATGGCTGGGTCTCCAGAGAAGATCCAAGCTTAGCTGTGTCATGCTCTGTGGGCCCAGAGGAGAGGAAAAGCAAGACAAAGTCTTAAACTTTCCGCCAGATATCAAGACCTTGTTGATGTCCTAGCACATGACCAGTCAGATTAGTGATGGCTCTCCATTGGAAGAGTAGTTGAGAAGGGATTAAGTTGAGGCAGGCCTGCTGTGGGCAGAAGATGTTGAATGTTTCCCACTACCCCTTCCAGCCCACTGCAAGAATATATATATATATATATATGTATTTTTAAATACACTCAAGATGAGCTCTATTAGTCATTTCCTCATCTCACTTGTTATTCCAGTTAAGCAAAACCTGAAGGACAGAAAGATCACAAACTTATTAATCTCTGGACAAACCTAGTTCAGGGCCAGAATCAGGAGGGTGAATCTCAGGAGGCTGTAATCCAACTGACTGCAAATAGGATTTTGGAATAACAGTTTCTGAGGTATCACGAAGAACTATCAGCACTTGTATCTGTTCTCTTTCTAATAGAATTTTTAGTTTCTTCTATGATCCCAAATTTCATAAACTCATACTATAACCAGGAAGTAGGCAGAAAGGTCCTTTTGATGAAACAAATAATCAGAAACTTTTCTAGTAATCCTCTTTGTGTATTTTTCCAGCCACAGAACTGAGCCATTCATTACCCAAAGCTAAACCCTGCCTCCATGGTAACGCTTTTGTAGATGGAATTCTTTCTCTCCTATACCCCTTTTTTCCTGCAGTCCCTTATACCCTCCCAATACCAGTGTGACTCAAGGGGCCTTCAGTTCTGTCCTAATTCAGTCTCTCACATTCAGGCTGCGCCTCCTGAGGCGTCAGAATGCTTGAGAAGGCTCTGTTCCTTCAGGGAACGTTTTCTTTTGGTAGGGCCATCTCACCGAGTCAGGGTTACTAATTATGTCCCAGAGTAGGCTCAGCCTCTGGCCTTTCACGGAGCTTAGAGAGCTCTGGAGAGCTAAAGGACACAATTCCACTCAGTCCCCCTGAGCTTGCTTTGTTACCACCCTGTAGCATTTGCCGCCAGCCTCCCGCCCCCGGACGGCGCGCCTCTTCTTCCCTCCGCGCAGAATCTGGTCTTGCTTTTCCGCAGGTGGTTGCGGGAAGACGTACAGGGAAGGGTCGGGGTGGTGCCTGAGGTGGTCACGACCACACCCAGGGCTGCACCCTCATCAGAGACACCTCTAAGTTACTACAAGGCCAGAGACACCAGAAAGAGGAAGACTCCAGGATATTCCGAGAGGAGTGGAGGCAAATGGGATCGACTGGCTTAAAACGTGCCCTCCGGCTCGGAATCCCGCGTCTGGGGGAACGGAGACCCGGGCACACCCCACTTGCTTGTTCGGTGGCTCCTCACAAATTACGTGAAGGGGGAGCTCTTCCAGACCAAACTTGGGTTACCCTCGTCTCCCTTTCCCACACTGTCGCAGAGAAGGGAGTTGTCTTGGTCACTGTTAAGAGCTGAAAGGAACTCCGAGGCTCTAAGTGGCCCTAGAGTCCAGGCTCGCCGGAGGCACCAAGCGTGTGCGGGCCGGGAGCGCCGTCTTCTGGGGAAGGAGTGTCATTAGTTACACTTTTTTGTTTATGTTGCGGATCGATGAAAGAAAAACTGTGTGACGCTTCAGAGATGGGGATCCCCAAGGAAGAAGAGAGAACAGCGATCAGGGCCTTAAACCTCACACCGAACAAATTCGGCCGGAGTTACTGAGCGGCAGGCTCTCTGATGGAGATGGGTGCTTTCAGACTGTAAGACGTGAAAACAAAGAGCAGCCACTCAGAACGAACTCAAGACTTACTGAGATGCAACTGCCTTGAAAAAGCGGGTGCATGGTGGGGGGTCTGTCTACCTACTTAGAAGGACTACTATGGCCTGTGCAGAGATCCGAAGTTTGTTCTCATTATAATGCGGACGGTCAATGCTAATACTGTGGCCCATTTTTCAATAGCGCCACCTTGTGGCAGTGACAAAATGGCCGTAGTGGACTTGGGCTCAGGTGCTTTCTTGAGTGTGCAAGCTGATAAGAACTCAATTTTTGAATCTGAGATTTAGAGATTATTCGGGCAGAAGGAGATCCCTAAATGTAAACACTGACGTTTTGTTAATACTGCAAGTGGGGAATGATGAATAGACAAATAACAATAAAGAAAGTAATGGGCCACGTTTGTGTTCAGAAGTCATGGAACTTTTTTTTGATTTCTCTATTTCTCATTTTTTATTGATGCATAATGCATGTAATATTTTGATATTCATATAATGTATAAAGATTAAAGATAAGGATAAGGTGTATGTGTGTATATATATTATATCTATATATATAAAACCTTAAATGTTTATCCTTTCTTTTTGCTGGGAACATTCGAATTCTTCTCTAGATATATCTAAATATATCTATATCTATATATCAAGCAATCTTTTAGGTATTTTGAAATGTCACCCAGGTTGGAGTGCAATGGCCCGATCTCGGCCCACTGCAACCTCCGCCTCCTGGGTTCAAGAGATTCTCCTGCCTTAGCCTCCCAAGTAGCTGGGATTACAGGCACACGCCACCACGCCCGGCCAATTTTTGTATTTTTAGTAGAGGCGGGTTTCACCATGTTGGTCAGGCTGGTCTTGAACTCCTGACCTCGTGATCCGCCCACCTCGGCCTCCCAAAGTGCTGGAATTACAGGCGTGAGCCAACGTGCCCAGCTAGAAATTTCTAATAGATTATATTAACTATAGTCACCCTACTGATCTATTGAACTCTGGTCTTCTTTCTTCTATCTAATTGTATATTTATACCCTTTAACCAACCACTCTT
The DNA here is from genome assembly GCF_000951035.1 of Colobus angolensis palliatus. NCBI lineage: Eukaryota > Metazoa > Chordata > Mammalia > Primates > Cercopithecidae > Colobus > Colobus angolensis. The sequence goes on along the minus strand of NW_012115566.1, from coordinate 1,067,304 downwards.
TATCCCCCCTCTTCCTTCCCCTTCCCAGCCTCTGATAACCACCAATGTACTCTCTAGCTTCATGAGATCTACTGTTTTAGCTCCCACATAGGAGTGAGAACATGCAGTATTCATGGATCCCACTCATCATGATGAGCGATCTTCTTAATGGGTTGTTGAATTGGGGTTGCTAGTTATTTTGTTGAGAATTTTTGCACCTATGTTCATCAGGGGTTTTGGCCTGCAGTTTTCTTTGTTTGCTGTATCCTTGTCTGGTTTTGGCATCAGGGTAATGTTGGCCTTGTAGAATGAGTTTAGAGATATATCCTCCTCTTCAATATTTTTAAAAAGAGTTCGAGTAGAATGGTATTAGTTCTCTAAATATTTGCTAGAATTCAGCAGTGAGGCCATAACGTCCTGTGCTTTTCTTTGATGAGTGACTTTTTATCAAGGCTTCAATTTCATTACTCATTATTGGTTTGTTGAGGCTTTCTATTTATTCATGGTTCAATCTTAGTAGGTTGTATATGTTTAATAATTTATCCATTTCTACTATGTTTTCCAATTTGTTGGTGTATAGTTGTTCCTAACAGTATCTAATGATTCTTTGTATTTTTGTGGTCTCAGTTATATCTCTTTTTTTTTCTGATTTTATTTATTTGGGTTGTTTTTCTTTTTTAGTCTAGGAAAAGATTTGTTAATTTTGTTTATCTTTTCAAAAAATCAACTTTTCATTTCATTGATCAGATGTATTTATTTTTTAGTTTCAATTTCATTTATTTCTGCTCTGATATTTATTATTTCTTTCCTTCTACTAACTTTGGGTTTGGTTAATCCTTGCTTTTTCAGTTCCTTGAGGTGCATTCTTATGTTGATTATTTGAAGTCCTTTCCCTTTTTTGATGTAGGTGTTTATTGCTATAAAATTATTGTTAGACAAATTCTGTAGGCTTTGGCATGTTGTATTTCTTTTATTCTTTTTCTTTTCTTTTCTTTTCTTTTTTTCCCTGAGACGCAGTCTCGCTCTGGCCCCCAGGCTGGAGTCCAGTGGCGAGATCTCGGTCCACTGCAAGCTCCGCCTCCCGGGTTCACGCCATTTTCCTGCCTCACCCTCTGGAGTAACTGGGATTACAGGCGCCCGCCACCATGCCCGGCTAATTTTGTTTTGTATTTTTAGTAGAGACGGGGTTTCACCGTGTTAGCCAGGGTGGTCTCGATTTCCTCACCTCGTGATCCGCCCGCCTCGGCCTTCCAAAGTGCTGGGATTATAGGCGTGAGCCACTGCGCCTGGCCAAAAGTTTTAAACTTTCTTAGTTTATTCATTGACCCGTTGGTTGTTTAGGGGCATGTGTTTAATTTCCACGTGTTTGTATAGTTAACAAGGTTCCTCTTGTTATTGATTTCTGGTTTCATTCCACTGTGGTCAGAAAAGATACTTTATATAATTTTTACCTTTTTGAATTTGCTGAAACTTCTTTTGTGGCTTAAGATATGGTCTATTCTGGAGAATGTGCCATGTGCAAGTGAAAAGAATGTGCAGCTGGGTGAAATGTTCTATAAATGTCAGTTAGGCCTACTTGGTCTAGTGCATAGCTTAATTCCAATGTTTCTTTGTTGATTTTCTGTCTGGATAATCTGTCCATTACTGAAAGAGAGGTGTTGAAGTCCCTACTATTATTATATTGGAGCCTATCTCTCCCTTGAGATTTATTGTTTGTCTTACATATTTGGATGCTCTGGTGTTGGGTGCACAGATATTTATAATTTTTAATATCCTCTTGATGAATTGACCCCTTTATCATTACATAGTGACCTTTTGTCACTTTTTATATTCCTTGACTTGTAGTCTATTTTATCTGATATAAATATACCTAATCCCATTCTTTTTGATTTCCACTTGCATGGAATATCTTTTTCCATAAATTCACTTTCAGCCTATGTATGTCCTTATAGGCAAGGTGGGTTTCTTGTAGCACCACATAGTTGGATCTTGTCTCTTTACCCATTTAACTACTCTACATCTTTTAATTGGAGAATTTAGTCCATTTATATTTGGTGTTATTGATAAGTAAGGACTTATGACTGCCATTTTGTTGCTTGTTTTCTGGTTGTTTTGATTTTTTTTGTTTTTGTTTTTGTTTTTGTTTGAGACGGAGTCTCGCTCTGTCACCCAGGCTGGAGTGCAGTGGCCGGATCTCAGCTCACTGCAAGCTCTGCCTCCCAGGTTTAGGCCATTCTCCTGCCTCAGCCTCCCAAGTAGCTGGGACTACAGGCGCCCGCCACCTCAGCCGGCTAGTTTTTTGTATTTTTTTAGTAGAGACGGGGTTTCACCATGTTAGCCAGGATGGTCTCAATCGCCTGACCTCGTGATCCGCCCATCTCAGCCTCCCAAAGTGCTGGGATTACAGGCTTGAGCCACCGCGCCTGGCCGTTTTCTGGTTGTTTTGAAATGTCTCTCTTCCTTTCTTCTTTTCCTACTGTATTCTTTTGTGGTTAAGTGATTTTCTCTGGTAGAATGCTTCAATTCATTGCCTTTTATTTTTAGTGTATTTATTATAGATTTTTGCATTGGGGTTACCATGAGGCTTACAAAATACATCTTATAGCTATTTTATTTTACTTTATTATTTATTTACTTATTATTCTGAGACAGGGTCTCTGTCACTCAGGCTGGAGTGCAGTGGCGAGATCTCAGCTTACTGCAGCCTCTACCTTATGAACTCAGGCAGTCCTCCTACCTCAGCCTCCTGAGTAGCTGATACCACAGACACGTGCCACCATAGCCAGCTAAGTTTTGTATTTTTTGTAGAGATGGGGTTTTGCCATGTTGCCCAGACTGGTTTTGAACTCCTGAGCTCAAGTGATTAGCTAGCCTTGGCCTCCCCAAGTGCTGGGATTCCATGGCGCCTAGCTGATATTTTACAAAGATGATAACTTATCTTTGATCACAAAGAAAAGACTAGAAACAAACAAAAATCTTTAAAACCCCCACAAAACCCTGCCCTTTAATTCTATGCCCCCACACTTTGACTTTTTGTTGTCTCAGCTTACATATTTTTATATTGTCTATCTCTTAGCAGATCACTGTAGCTATTATTGTTTTTGATAGGTTTGTCTTTTAGATTTCATACTAGAGTTATAAATGGATTGCACACCACAATTAGAGTATTAGAATATTCTGGGTATGTCTTGTACTTAATTTTACCAGTGTTTTTTTTGCCTTCAAATGTTTTCTTTACGCATATTAGCATTTTTTTCTCTTAGATTGAAGGACTTCATTTGCCATTTATTTTAAGATGGGCTTGGTGGTAGTGAATTCTCAGCTTTTGTTTGTCAGGGAAATGCTTTATTTCTCCTTCATATTTGAAGAATAACTTTTCTGGTACATTATTCTTGAATGGCAGTTTTCTTTCTTTTTTCTATTAGCACTTTGAAAATGTCATCCCACATCTACCTGGCCTGTATAGTTTACATTGAGGAGTCTGCAGCCAGAATAATTGGAGCTCTTTGTATGTTATTTACTTCTTTTCTCTTGCTGCTTTTATTTTTTATTTTATTTTATTTTTTTTTTGAGACTGACTTTCACTCTTGTTGCCCAGGCTGGAGTGTAGTGGTGCTATCTCAGCTCACTGCAACCTCTGCCTCCTGGGTTCAAGCGATTCTCCTGCCTCAGCCTCCCGAGTAGCTGGGATTACAGGCACCCCCTACCATGCCCCACTACTTATTGTATTTTTATTGGAGACAGGGTTTCACCATGTTGGCCAGGCTGATCTCGAACTCCTGACCTCAGGTAATCCACCTGCCTCGGCCTCCCAAAGTGCTGGGATTACAGGCATGAGCCATGGCACCCAGCCAACTTTTGCAATCCTCTCTTTGTCTTTGACCTTTGAGAATTTGATTATTGTATGTCTTGGGGTGGTCTTATTTGGGTTGAATCTATTTCATGTTCTCTGATCTTCTTGTACCTAGATACCTATATATTTCTTAAGTTTGGAAAGTTTTGAGTTACTGTTTCTTTGGATAAGCTTTCTAACTTTTGCTATGGCTGAATTCCCTCTTGAGAACCAATAATTCTTAGATTTGTCTTTTTGAGGTACTTTTCTATATTATTTAGGTGATCTTCATTCCTTTGTATTCTTTTCCCTTTTTCCTCCTCTGACTGTATTTTCAAATAGCCTGTCTTTGAGTTTACTAATTCTTTCCACTGTTTGATCCATTCTGCTATTGAGAGTCTCTAATAAATTTTTCAGTTTGACAGGTATATTTCTCAGTTCCAAGATTTCTGTTTGATTTTAAAAAATTATTTTAATCTCTTTGTTGAATTTCTCTGATAAATTTTTGAATTGCTTTTGTGTGTTATCCTGGAGTTCACTGAGTTTCTTTAAAACTGCTATTTTGAATTCTTGGTGAGAGAGCTCACATATCGCTGTCTTGTTAGGGTAAGTCACTGGTTCCTTGCTTTGCCTGTTTGGGGAAGTCATGTATATTAGTCTGTTCTAACACATAAATACATGAGACTGGGTAATTTATAAAGAAAAGAGGTTTAATTAGCTCATGGTTTTGCAGGCTGTACAGAAAGCATAACAGCATCTGCTTTTTTTTCCCTCTTGATCTTGCCTTCTTTCTGACATCACATGGAGCCTGAAATCCAGGTGTTTGTTGGCCCTAGTAAATGACTGGAGCACTGCCCGACCCAGATGGAGAAGGTCTTACAGGGGATATCCCAATAGGATGGGAAGGCTGGCTAGAATTTTGTGCTCAGGGAACCTGGGGAACGTATCTCCTATGGTGTGGTGCTGCTGAGCAGCTTCGCTGATTTGGTGTCTCCTTTGGCTGAGTTAAAGAAGAGTGCTTCTAGGGCTGGGGAAAGAAGTCCCACCTCCCCACTTTTTCTCTGGTTGTCTTTGGAAATATTTCTCCCTTTAGATACTTAGGTACCTCAACCTGTGGGTTGAGGTAGGGACAGATCTCTTGCCAGGGAACCCAAGATGGTGGGGAAACTAGTTATGCACTTCAATGTCACTTTTTCCAGTGTAGAAACTGGGGGTGAGGTGGGGGAAGTTTTCCACATGCTTGGTGCTAGGCAGATTTGGGAGATGGATGTCACAGATTTGGAGGTCTGAGTCTTATAGTGCCTGCTTGAAGTTTTTTACTTCTCTGTGGCCACAGGCAAGATCCCATCCTCATATTTGAGTTCTGGGATATTGCTGGTGATAATCTCAGCACCGTGTATTTATTTTAGGTTTTCCCTGGAGGAAAAGTAAAGCCAGCTTCCTTCTATGCAGCCATTTTGGAACCAGAGCGCTCACACATGCCATGGAACATTTCTAGCCAGAAAGGTACAAAGAATAGCAAGGAAACAAACTTTTTTTTTTTTCTCTTCAGTATTTCAGTTGACTCACAAGAACATAAAATGTGACCTATCTTTTCATGTGGCCACTTTAAATGTTAACTTAATATCTTAGATAAAAACAGTTTAAAATATACATCCACTGAAGTTAAAAAGAAAAGAAAAAAGAAAAAATAGTTTAAAGTTTTATTATT
>NW_012115566.1:1041220-1060712 GCF_000951035.1 Colobus angolensis palliatus | reverse complement strand
GGGGGACAGGTGGTGTTTGGTTACATTAATAAGTTCTTTAGTGGTGATTTCTGAGATTTTGGTGCATCCATCATTTGAGCAGTGTACACTGTACCCAATGTGTAGTGTTTTATCCCTCACCAACCCCCACCCTTTTCCCCGAGTCCCCAAAGTCCAATGTATTGTTCTTACGTCTTTGTATTTCTGACCATTTTCGATTCAGAATTATGGATAAGGAATTTTCAACCTATATTGATTATGTCTAGAAGTTCTGTTTGTTTCTTTAAAAAAAATGTTCATGTAGCAGCAGATAACGACTACAACCAGAAATAAATGAGATACTGTTTCAGCAAATTCTTTTTTTTTTTTGAGATGGTGTCTTGCTCCGTTGCCCAGGTTGGAGTGCAGTGGTGTGATCTCGGCTCACTGCAACCTCTGCCTCCTGGGTTCAAGCCATTCTCCTGCCTCAGCCTCCCTAGTACCTAGCTGGGACTACAGGTGTCCACCACCACGCCCAGCTAACTTTTTGTATTTTTAGTAGAGATGGGGTTTCACCATATTGGCCAGGCTCGTCTTGAACTCCTGACCTTGTGATCCATCCGCCACAGGCTCCCAAAGTGCTGGGATTACAGGCTTGAGCCAATGTGTCTAGCCACAAATTCTTGATACTATATTGTATTTTTGCTACCAGGCAAAAGGGGCTCACTGCTGGATGTGCTAGAAGCCAATACTATGATACTTGATTTCTAAGGAAAGAAAAACCTTTTATTATAGGTTGACCAACAAGGAGACAGGAATCTAGCTCAACTGTATCTCCCTGTGCTGGATTTAAGATAGTGATTTTATTAGAAAAGGTTTACGGGTGGATTCTGGAATTAGCAGGTGATTGGTGGAAGGAAAAGGGAGGTCTAGAAGGTCCTCAGAAATGCATAGTTGTCTCTCCATTCCTCTTCGTGGGTCCCAGGTGCAAATTCAAAGGGAGTTAGTATGAAACATGCAGTGGAAATTCGGGTGTGACATTAACAAGCTTGTTCTGTGCAAACTCCATTTGGCTATATTGGTTCCAATTAATTTTGGCCACTTTTGTTATCTCACAAATGGAGGGAATTTCAGTGTTTCAGAAAGTGATTTATTTTCTTATCTGCTATCTGGCAAACTCAAGAATTTCTGTCAGTTATTGGTTTCCTATTCTTTGGGGCACAATTTCAGTTTCAACTTTCCAGCAAGTTGTTTCTTTTCTTATATGCTATCCTATAAACTCAAGAATTTTATCATTAAAAAAACTTTTGGAGCATGATTTCTTTATCAAACTTAAAAAAATCCCCAGTATAATAGGGAATTTCCAGCGTTTTAACCTGAAACTGAAGACCATCATTTGAATGCAGGTTTCAATTGCCAATCTAGAAGTTTACTAATTCTTCTGTGTATTGGAGCGTAGATGTGCATATCCTTGTCAATCAGTTTGGCCTAAGGGAGTCTTTCTTTTAATCATCTTTTCGAATAGGAAAAAGCCTCAAATTAAGTGTTTTCTCAAACTTTTTCATTATAGCTATCTCATTTCTAACAAAATTTTAGTGCCACAGTTATATTGTGTAACTGCTTATGTACGGAGGCTCTTGGGAGGACCACCAACCATTGGAATACTGAAGATTTTTGCTCCCTCCCCTGGAATCAATTTTGCCCCTGTGGGGGTGATATCATCCCTGATATGAAGGTATACACTGAGAGAAATAAGACAAAATATTAAACCAAATTTTAACATAGGTGACAATACTTTAAAAGAAAATTAGTTAAAAAAAATTTAGTCATTATTTCTGGGATACGAGATAATGAGCAATTATTTCTTTTATTTCCTAGTTTCCATTATATACTTATATATACCTATAGGGGATGTTGTAAAGATTCTATAATATTATGTATGTATTCTATAATTTTAAGTATGTGAAAGAAAAACTGTATCTTTTCCTTTGCTAAGCTGTAGGTCTTTAAATATATTAAATTTTAGGGTTAGATGATTTATATATCTTTAGTGTTAACACAAACTGAATATATTGTTTACTATTCATTACCCAATGAGAATTTGTGATATTCTGCAGATTTGATAACATTTTCATGGAGATTTAATTAAAAGCATTGACATAATCATTCTATAGACATTTATTGGCTATGTAATTCATGTCAGAAACTGATTAGACACAGCAAAATCACACATGAATAAGAAGGTCTATATTGTTGAAAAGCTTACTAATGCATCTTCTTCAAACAGACATATAAACAAATAATAAAATAAAAATGGGATGCCATATACTTACATGGTCAGAGTTTTTAGGGACTATAGGCCATAGACCGATGAGATTTATAAATACTTTTCAGTTGAGATAAGATTTCAGCAGCATATAGAAGGTTGAATAGAAGGTTTTTAAGTGATAAATGCCTAGAAAGATTTAGGATCACTCATTTTTAACAAAGGAAAATTGATACTCTTTTTCAGTGGCCACAATTTTATCATTCTATACTTTTGTCTTTCTTCCATAGTTCTTATGACACCATAAAGTTTACAGTGTCTTCATGCTTTCCTTAGCCTCTGATTTCGCTGTCCTCCCTCATATTTTTTATGTTTACCAAGGTATGTACAACTGACAATTTTAGAGTCACTTGCAAAGAAAATATAACTATTGGGTACTGGGCTTAATATCTGAGCGATGCAGTAAGATGTACAATAACCCCCCATGACACGTGTTTATGTATGTAACAAACCTTCACCTAAAATAAAAGTAAAAAAAAAAGAAGAGGAATCAAAACCTTGAAATAAAGGTATGATGTTCTTGCTGTGGAAATTTAGAAGCCACAGGGTTTAAGGATTGTAGAGAGATCCTAAGCCCTTATTACTCCCATCCTCCTACTCAATTACTTCATGTAGGCTGTGACTTACTGTCTTTGAAATAACATAGCAAGGACACTGTAGATGTGAGGAATTTTTCACTTGCAGAGAGGATTTTCAATCTCTGAAATGGCTGATTTGCAGAGAAGTGGAGTCATTTATTCTCTAGCATAGTGATTTCCAAATTTTGAATGTATTTACCAGTAAAACAAAGTAAAAACAAAGTAAAGCAAAGTAAAAACATAAGCTTGCTAAATTTTCTTTTGTCATTTAAGAGCATCAGGCTTTGAATGTGAATGTGTTTTGGATAAATAAATTGATTTAACTTCTCTTGATAAATGCCAACATTTCTTTAGTGCTCTACATTCTACTTTTCTTCCATCTAATTCATGATTTTGCTGAACATTTTTTCATCCACAGTATTCTCCTCAGTGCACTCTTTACATCTTTGTTTCGTAAAGTATAGATCGGAGGGTTAAGGCTGGGTGTGATGATTGTGTAAAAGAGAGTGAAGAACTTCCCTTCATCTTGGGATATGGTATTCTGTGGCTTCATGTATATATAAGTGATTGTTCCATAAAACAGAATTACTACTGTGAGGTGGGAGCCACATGTATTAAGGACCTTTTGCCACCTTGTTGCTGACCTGATCCTCATTACAGCTTGAGTGATAACTCCATATGAGATAAGAATTAGTGTTAGAGGTACGAAAAGAAATACTACTCCAAGAGCAAAGACAACAATCTCAATTACTTTTGAATAGACATAAGCCATCTTGATCAATGCTGGCATCTCACAGAAAAAATTATCCACTTCCTGGTGCCCACATCTTGGCAACTTCAAAGTCAAGAAGCAAACAATTAAGGCACTGGCAAGACCACTCAACCAGGCAGTGAGCACCATTTTCTGGCAAAGCTGAGGGTGCATTATTAAGGTGTAGTGAAGAGGTTGACAGACAGCAGCATAACGATCATAGGCCATCATAGCCAATAGAAGACATTCTGTGGCTCCCAAGTCAAGGACAAAGAAAAATTGGAGCACACACCCTCCATAAGTAATAGATGTTTTTGGACCCCATTGATTTGCCAGCATCTGGGGGATAATGCTAGTTGTATAACAAAGGTCCAAAAAAGACAAATTGGATAAGAAAAAATACATGGGGGTATGGAGCTGGGCATCTAGATAGGATACAAGAATGATGGCTGTATTTCCTACCAGAGTCACAATATAGACGATGAAGACAACCACTGAGATGACGTGCTCTAATTGGGGTCGATCAGAAAACCCCAGAAGGATGAAATCTGTTCCAGAACTTCCATTGCTTGTTTCCATTGCTCCTTAAGAAAAGCTAGGAGACAATATCATGGTAACTAAAAATGGTGTCAGCTTTAGGTAGAACTGAACATCTCCGAAGTTTGTCATGGGTATCCAAAACTCTCTTATTTGCATGCTTTCTCTCATTGGGAACATCTCTTTGAACATTTCCCGGTGGCCCAGTGCCAACAACTTGTTCGTGTTTAATCCAAAATGAATCTAATAATATGCTAAATCCAATCAGGCTGAATTGTAAATCATTGAAAAAACTTAATTTGCTATGTCATTCATTGTTCTATATATTTCAATTAAGTAATAAAATCATGAAGTCGATTATGTGGTTTTTAAGAGAAGTGTATGTATTGAGGAGTTGTTCCTCTTTGAAACTGTGACGTAAGCATCACTTGATCATGATAAATCTTTGCATTATTGAAGGAGTTAAGCTTGAGGTAAAAAGTTAAATGATATCTTTTTTTTTTGGAATAAACTCCACCATTTGATAGAATCACTTTCAAGATTTACTTGCAAATATCTACATTCCAGCCATTATTATTGTACTTATCATCACCACCAACTTACTCCTCCTCCTTATATATTTTTTACTCCTCAGCATTGCAGGCACTGTTGTTATTCTATGAATTCTGGTGTTCCCTATTGTTCTGCCTTTTTTTGTGAGTATGTTTTTTATTGACAGGAAATAATTATCTTTCTTATTATTTGTCTTTACTTACATGTATAAAGGCCCATATGTTTTTTGAACAGCTTTAGTGACTGATATTACACCATCTAAATAGCCTTACTGATTTGTTGCAGTTAAATATTGAGGTGATTCCAGAACTATTTGGACACCACGTACAACGATCTGTGTCCAATCTTACTTACCAGCCATTCAGTAGAATTAGCTGGGCAGGTAATTCAAACAAAGAGCAGTTCATTAAAGAGCCAGAGTTGTTTTAACCTATGGAATTTACCAATTACATGAGTGGATGTTCTGATTGCTTTGAAACCCTTTAGGTAAAACCATCACCTCATTGGACTCTAAAAGAATACAGATACAGATAAAAATGTCATCGATCTCACTATTTCTGATTATTGTATCATGTCACTAAGCAGACAAACTATTTAATGAGTGACTGAATTAGTTTTTTTTTTTTTTTTAAGATAGAATCTTGCTCTGTTCAGGCCGGATGCAGTGGCTCATGCCTATAATCCCAGCACTATGGGAGGCTGAGGAAGGCAGATCACTTGATGTCAGGAGTTCAGACCAGCCTGGCCTATGTGGGGAACATTTTGTATTTTCTACTAAAAATAGAAAAATTAGCTGGGTGCCATGGTGTGCACCTGTAGTCCCAGCTACTTGGGAGGCTAAAGCAGGACAATTGCTTGAACCTGGGGGCAGAGACTGCAGTGAGTTGAGATCGCACCACTGCACTCCAGCCTGGGCAACAGAATGAGACTCTTGTCTCAAAAACAAACAAACAAACAAACAAACAAATAAAAAACAAAAAAAAAAACTTGCTCTGTTGCCTAGGCTGGAGTGTGGTGACACAATGATAGCTCATTGCAGCCTGGACCTCTGGTGCCCAAGTGATTCTTCCAACTCAGCCTCCTAGGTAGCTGGGACCACAGATGCACACCACTGTGTCCGGGTAATTTTTAAATGTTTTTGTAGTGATGAGGTCTCACCGTGTTGTTCAGGCTGGTTTGGAACTCCTGGGCTCAAGCAATCCTCCTGCTTTGGCCTCCCAACTGCTGGGAATACAGGCCTGAGCCTTGGTGCCAAGGCTAATGGTGAATTAAACATTTTTTCTGCTGATAATATCTGACCACAAAATTCAGACGTAGCATACTTTACATTTATAGTGTCCTTGAGGCCATGGAAACCTCATTTGCTTCTGGTATATAGTAAAATAAAGGGAAGATAGATTATCTATAGTATGTCTTTGTTATAAGTGTTTTAGTTAGAACATAATAATGTTATAATCATAAAGAAGGAAATGTTATCAGGTAGTATGAGATAGAGATGTAGTTTTTCACAGCACAAAAATGGAAATCTGATTTAATTAATGAGTGTCCAGTTTTATTTTTTATTTATTTTTGTTATTTGCAATAGATTGTCAACTAAGGAATGATAGTGCTTCAATGCACAGATTCTGAACTCAAAGTCCCTGGCATCAAATTCCAGCTTCACCACTTGGAAGCTGTATCCTTGGGCAATTATTTAACTTGTTTGTGTACCAGGTTCTTCATACATGAAGAAAATGTAGTAAAATTTCCTTCCTCAAAGGGATGTTGTGAGGCTTAGTATTTATAAAAGCACTTGGAACTGAGCTTGTTTCATATTTAATTCTAAAAATGATAACCTATATCCACCTATTGTTATTCTGTCTACTCCTTAGTCCATTAATTTTTCACACAGTGATTTTACCACAGTGACCTAGAACTAAACTGGAATGTTTTAAAAAAATGTGTGTAACTTTAAAATTTACAAACATTTTTATGTACACAAAAATATGCAGAATCACAATGTGCACATTGAACTGAAAAGCTTCAGGAGCAGGAGATGACTTGAGGTCTCCAAACACTTTGATTACAAAATTCACTCAAGTTCCTTTGACTGCTGTTAGGTTTGTGTTGGGAATTAAAAGGTCATGAATTTCAAAGTGGAAAAAAACCTCAGAAGTCATGAATCTAGCCTTCTGCTCTGCATAGGAGATCCTTCAACAGAATCTCTACACAACTGCTGCTGTCATAACTTCAATGACAGAGAAGTCAATTACACTTGAAGCAGCCTCTCTCCTTTAGTCAATGCTGCTTATATTGAACTCAAAGATGGTTCCTTGCCCAGCCGTAGCTGGTTTTCTTTATTCTGAAAATAACACAGAGTAAATCAATTATTTTTTTATTTTTTGAAACGGAGTCTGGCTCTGTCGCCCAGGCTGGAGTGCAGTGGCGGGATCTCGGCTCACTGCAAGCTCCGCCTCCCGGGTTCACGCCATTCTCCTGCCTCAGCCTCCCAAGTAGAGTAAATCAATTTAACATGGCCTCATAAAACCCCCAGTATTGTTATATGAATAAATACATAGATACAACAAACAAAAAGTAAAGCCTGATGAGGTTCAGTGTATATTCTTGTAACTATCACCTAAGTCAATAAATAAAACATTGACGATTACCCTAGGAGTTTTTCTTTGTGCCTTCTCCCAGTGATAACTCTTCCCTATCCCCTGAAGTATTCACTATGCTGATATTTATAGTAATCCCCTCTTTGCATGTTAGTAGGTTAATTACCCAAATGTGCACCTCTAGACAATATTGTATAGTTTGGCTTCCTAAAAATTTTTTATATACCTTTTAACTCTCTTTTAATGTTAGAATCTATTACCAATATACGCTTAGATTTCTCTTCCCAGACAAAGCACATTGTTAGCTGTTCCTACCACTACGTGCTCTTTAATTACCATGCTTTTCTCGTTGCTCTTCCCTGAACACACCATGATTTGTCAAGTGCTGCAAATTAGTGAGTACAAAAGTAAGTACGATACTCCACTTGTGCAACACTACTGAAGAGAATAGTGAATGTCTATGATCTGCATAATTTTCTAAAATATACATCAATTATTTTTAGCAGGTGTAAAACATTACTGGCTCTCTATAAACTTTGGATCACGCAAAGCCCTGGCCATTCTTATTAGAAATGCTGCCAAGTCAGGCATGATAATTTATGTAATTTAATGTTGTGAACTCAAATACAGGACTTTTCATTTAATACTTTTTAACATTTTCATATTGATTTAAGCTTTGGATCTCAAACTTTGGATATTTTAATTTCAATTTAAAAGTGAATGTGTTATTTAAAATGAGACTTATAACACTGGAACTGAAGAAATAGATGGCAAAAAAGAGGCATGCTACATTTTAATAGAAACTCAGTTTTTCATTTTTCATAGTATGGACTTCAGAGCCCAATAATCGTGCATAACTTAACATTTTACTTTCTTCAGTGAAATCTGAGACAAATGAACCAAACATATTTCAACATAATTTACGATATGGAGAGAAAATTAGAAGCACAAAATTTCAAAACTGTCTAAAATTTTACAAAAAGTAAAAATATATGGATCTTTTATTAATTATAAAGCAAGAAGTATATTGCTGTAGTCATACAAAATTCAAGATGAAAGGACGAAATAAAAATAGGTAAGACCCTAGACTGGTTCAGACCGCCTGTGATTTTTGTTACAACTGATCTCAGCCATTTCCTCACTGTGTGAACTTGAGCAGGCTAATTAACTTCTTTAGCCTCTGATTCCTTATCTGTAAAATAGCTATTCTAATAGCACCTGCTTTGTAGGATGGCTATGAAGAGGATTACATGCTATGCTAAATATGTAGCATGATGCTTGGTGCATAGAGAGCATTTAGTAACTTCAAAATCCACGAACTGCTCTTGTTGAAGTTTAATCCTCACTCCTGAGGATTAAATTTATATTTAATCCTCAAAATGTTAGTATTATTTATATCTCACATACCTTTCACATTTTTGCTTTCATGTTAGGCTGAGTCTTATGCTATCTAGGATCTATTTTCTACCTGGAGTCATCCTCTGTTAGAGATAGCACAGAATACTTACCAGAAGCCAAAAAGATTAGAATATATTTTCATGAAGGAAGAGTTCACAGCTGTGATGTTCTCCTGTAGTCCAAACATACCCATATTCCCATTATGATGTTCCTTCATTTAATTAATAAATTAGAGAAACAATTCTTGTTGGGTGAGTTACTAATGCCCTGAAAAATTGGATTAACCACTGGTCATACTGACATTACAGTGCCATTCACACTTAAATGCAACAGCTGAAGTAAAATTTAATAGAAGTCTCTATTTAATGTGGATATTGGAAGTAAACTAGATGTGGGACTGGTGAAAGTCCCTAATAATGAATTAGGTTTGGTTAAATATATTTTTGGCTGGCTATTTCATGTCTTTTTAATGTATACTCTTGTTATTCATAGTTATAGCTAGATTTTTGCCTAATTAAACAAGGAGAGCACTATGTTGGTCAATGTATATTCCAAGAATCATTAACATGTAGCAGGGATGTATTTATTTACAGCTCTAAAGGCTACCTATGTTTATATGGTTTAGACCTTGGAGACTGATGCCCCACAGAGGTGATTAAGCAAAGCTATGACTGTGATCAGAGGCATATCCAAATAATAATGTTATGAAAAGTTCTCTTACAACATTAGGTTTTGGCCAGGCACGGTGGCTCACGCCTGTAATCCCAGCCCTTTGAGAGGCCAAGGCAGGTGGATCACCTGAGGTCGGGAGTTCAAGACCAGCCTGACCAACGTGGAGAAACCCTGTCTCAACTAAAAATACAAAAAATTAGCTGGGCATGGTGGCGCATGCCCGTAATCCCAGCTACTCAGGAGGCTGAGACAGGAGAATCACTTGAACCCAGGAGACAGAGTTTGCGGTGAGCCGAGATTTTGCCATTGCACTCCAGCCTGTGCAACAAGAGCAAAACTCTGTCTCAAAAAAAAAAAAAAGACATTAGGTTTCATTTTTTCTTTTTGTTTTTAAGTTTTTAAATTTTAAAATTTGGAGATTAATTATATACTATATTAAATTTACATTGAAAAATGAATTTATGATGTAAACTATATCTATAAAAATGAACACATTTACTTGACATTTGGTTTATTCAATTGATAATATATCAATAAAATTGGATAAATTAAGTTATGTAAGTGTTGTTTCTATAGGATAGAAAATATTTGGCTTTAAAAATTTATGGGATAATCATAATTCTAGGTTTATGAACCATATTATCATCGTTCTATTTTCAGCAAATTAAAAATAGTATGAACACTCTGGAACTTAGCCCTCAATTTATGGTCTGGAAAATTACCACCACCCCCAGCTTCTGGTAATTACCATTCCACTCTCTGCTTCTGTGAGTTTAACTTTTTCAGATCCTCATTTAAATGAGATCGTGTAGCATTTGCCTTTCTGTAACTGGCTCATTTCACTTAACATCATAGCTTCTAGGTTCCTCCATGTTGTTGCAAATGACAGGGTTTCCTTTTTTTGTTACGAGTGAATAGTACACCACATTTTCTTGATATATTCATTCATTGATGAACACTTAGTTTGATTCCATATCTTTGCTATTGTGAATAATGCTGCCATAAACATGGGAGTGCAGACATCTCTTTAACATACTGATTTCAATTCCTTGGATATATACCCAGTGGTGGGATGGCTGGATCATATGGTAGTTCTATTTTTAATTTTTGGAGTAACCTCCACACTGTTTTCTACAGTGGCTGTATTAATGTCCATTCCCACTAACAGTGCGCAAGGGTTCCTTTTTTCCCCCACATTCTCACCGAGTTGTTATCTTTGCTTTTTATGATAGTAGCCATTCTAAGAGAATGAAGTGATATCTTATTGTGCATTTAATTTACATTTCCCCATTGATTAGTGATGTTGAGCATTTTTTCATATACCTGTTGGCTATTTGTAGGTCTTCTTTTGAGAAATGTGTATTTGGGTCTTTTGCCCATTTTTAGTTTCATTTTTAAAATTTTAAAATTATTTTATTTTTTATTTTTATTTTTGAGATGGAGTCTCACTCTGTCTCCCAGGCTGGAGTGTAGTGACACAATCTCAGCTCACTGCAGCCTCAGCCTCCTGAGTAGCTGGGACTAGAGGTACGTACCACCACACCTGGCTAATTTTTGTATTTTTAGTAGAGACAGGGTTTCACCATGTTGGCCAGGCTGGTCTCGAACTCCTAACCTGAAGTGATCCACCCACCTTGGCCTCCCAAAGTGCTGAGATGATAGGCTTGAGCCACCACAGCCAGCTCCAGTTTTAAATAGAATTATGTTTTCTTGTTTGAGTTTCTTATATAATTTAGGTATTAGCCCCTTATTAGATGTATCATTTGCAAATATTTTCTCCCACGCCATAGGTTGTCTTTTCATTATTTTGTTTGTTTCTCTGACTGTGCAGAAGCTCTTTAATTTGATATAATCTCATTTATTTATATTTGTTTTTGTTGACTGTGCTTTTGGGGTCATATCCAAAAAATCATTGACCAGATCAATGTCATGGAGCATTTCTATGATTTCTTTTAGTAGTTTTGTAGTCTTATGTTAAAGTCTTTAATGCATTTGGAGTAGATTTTTGTATATGGTTGAGGTATGCATGTAATTTTGTTCTTCTACATGTGGATATTCAGTGTTTCAACACCATTTATTGAAGAGACTGCCCTGTCCCCATTGTGGGTTCTTGGCATCTTTTTTGAAAATCAATTGATTGTAAATGTATGGATTTTTAGGCTATTTTGTTCCATTGGTTTTTGTGTCTGTTTTTATGCCAGTATCCTGCTGTTTTCATTACTATAGGTTCACAGTAGATTTTGAAGTCAGGTATTATGATGCCTCCAGTTTTGTTTTTTTTTGGTTCAAGGTTACTTTGGCTATGGATTTTTGTGGATCCAAACAAATTTTAGAATTGTTTTTTTCTATTTCTGTAAAGAATGACACTGATACTTGGATAGAGATTGCATTGAATCTTTACTTGGGGTAGTATAGGTATTTCAAAAGTATTAATTTTCCCAATCCATGAATATGAGGTATTTTTCCATTTTTGTGTCTTTTCTAATTTTAAATATCAGTGTTTTATAGTTTTCAAGTGTAAAAATCTTTCACTTCCTTGGTTAAAATTTGCACCTAGTTATTTTAATTAATTAATTTTTTTAATTATAAATGGGATTGCTTACTTAATTTCTTTTTCAGATGATTGTTATTGCATAGAAACACTGCTGATTTTTGTATATTGATTTTGTAACCTGTAACTTTACTGAATTTGTTTATTTGAATAGTTTTTTTTGTTGGAGTTCTTAGGGTTTTCCAAATAAAGGATCATGTCATCAGAAGAGACAATTTCACTTCTTCATTTCCAATTTGTATACCTTTTTTTCTTTTTCTTGCCTAACTGCTCTGGCTAGAACATTCAATACTATGTTGAACAGAAGTAGTGAGAGCAGGCATCTTTGTTGTGCTCTGGATCTTAGAGGGAAAGCTTTCAACTTTTTATAATTATGATGTTAGTTGTGGGCTTGTAATATATGACTTTTATTGTGTTGGAGAAAGCAGAGTCTCAGAATATAATCTCCAGATTTTGTAATCTACTGATACAATTACATACTGATTACCTACTCTGTACTACGGAATCTAAAAAATTTCTTTCAACTAAGTTAGATGAAATTGTCTGTTGAATCATCTAATGATACTTTCTGAAAGATCTGTGAGCAGGAATTATCTTTTGTTCCCTATAGGCTCTCCACATCTGTTATAGTAACTGGCATATAGCAAGTATTCATTTAATGTTTGTTAAAGACTATAATTCCATACTTTCTAGTATTAAAATCAATTCTGCTAAAACTGGTCATGATTATATTAGCTTTGTTTTTTAAAATAAACTTTGTTTTAGAAAAGTTAATATGTGCATTATAGGAAGCTGAAAAACACAAGAAGAAAAAACAAAGTCATCCACAGTCACAAGCAGTTTACAGTTTGACATGACCTTCTAGGTCCAATGTGTACATAGGCAAAACATTCAGTTTTATGGGATTGAGATTATACAGTATCTATCAGGCTTTTCCACACATCATGAATATTTGCCAATTTTAAATCCCAAAGCTGTGTGAGTATTTTGATAACCAAGAATACACAACACCGACTCAACCTGTTAGAAAAAAATGTAATTCTGCCTTTCTTGAGACAAAAATTTCATAGTAGACAAAATTGGCAACACACCTCTAGATAAAAGTATGGGCAGAGTTCTGATTAAAATACTGTATTACCTTAATGCTCAATTTAAAATGAAACGTAAAGCAACAGAATATACTAAGCATAATGTTTCTAAGAGAATTCATTAGCAGATCTGTACCATTAAAATATTAGAAGGTATGTTTGCTTTGGATTACTTAATGTATTCCTATAGTATAGCCAAAAGAGACGCACACACATCAATGGCTATAGTCAAAATGTAAATACGAACACATCTGCCTTCATCTCTCCCTTTTTACTTCCTTCTGCCCCTCTGCTGCCAGCCTGATGAACAAGTAAGTCCTGACATATACTGCTCAAAGGTGGTTTAACAATTCCATGTCCAAGATGCATGTTTTCCATCAATTATAACAAAAAGATATTTACAAATTAGCTAATTTACTAGCTCTACTTTTTATCATACATTGTTACCTTGAGGTATTCATAAAGCTTAGATGTTGTAAAGTAATGAATTTTGTCAACATAAACACAGGTACTTTACTAAAAATGCTCTTATATACCTATGATTATCACCTAAAACCATCTTCTAGATATGGAGATATTGGCAAAAAGCTCTTCCCTTCACCTGTACTCTTTTCCCTCTTCCATCATCCTAGTGACTAAGTATAGGACCATGTCTAACATAGATTAATTAATTAAGAGGTGGATTAGCAAAGGTTACTCCCAGGAGACAGGACTTCGTAAAAACAAACGAAAGAACATTTACAAAGGGATTGTTTGAAGTCCTAGCCAAAGCAATTGGGCAAGAGAAGGAAATAAAGCGCATCCAAATAGGAAGAGAGGAAATCAAATTATCTCTGTTTGCTGACGACATGATTCTGTATCTAGAAAGCCCCATAGTCTTGGCCCAAAAGCTCCTTCAGCTGATAAAAAAACTCCAGCAAAGTTGCAGGACACAAAATTAATTTACAAAAATCACTAGTATTCCTATACACCAATAACAGCCAAACTGAGAGTCAAATCAGAAAGGAAATCCCATTCACTACTGCCACAGAAAAGAATAAAATACCTAGGAATACAGCTAACCAGGAAGGTGAGGGATCTTTACAATGAGATTACAAAACACTGCTCAAAGAAATCAGAGAAGACACAAACAAATGGAAAAACATCTCATGCTCATGTATAGGAAGAACAAATATCATTAAAATGGCTATACCGCCCAAAGCAATGTATAGATTCAGTGCTATTTTTATCAAACTACTAATGACATTCTTCACAGAACTAGAAAAAAACTACTTTAAAATTCATATGGAACCAAAAAAGAACCCATATAGCCAAGACAATCCTAAGCAAAAAGAACAAAGCTGGAGGCATCATGCTACCCAACTTCAAACTATACTACAAGGCTACAGTAACCAAAACAGCTTGGTACTGGTACAAGAACAGGCACATAGACCAATGGAACAGAATAGGGAGCCCAGAAATAAGCTTGCACATCAATGACCATATGATCTTTGACAAGCTGAAAAAAACAAGCAACGGTAAAAACACTCCCTATTCAATAACTAGTGCTGGGAGAACTGGCTAGCTACATGTAGAAGATTGAAACTGGACCCCTTCCTTATACCACATTCAAAAATCAACTCAAGATTGATTAAAAACTTAAATGTAAAACCCAAAACGATAAAAACCCTGGAAGACAACCTAGGCAATATCATTCTGGACATAGGAACAGGCAAAGGTGTCAAAGACACCAAAAGCAATCGCAACAGAAGCAAAAGTTGACAAATGGGATCTAATGAAACTTAAGACCTTTTGCATGGCAAAATAAATTATCAACAGAGTAACCAGGCAACCTACAGAATGTGAGGACATTTTTGCAAACTATGCATCTGACAAAGGTTCAATATCCAGCATCTATAAGGAACTTAAATTTACAAGAGAAAAACAAAAATTCCCATTAAAAAGTGAGCAAAGGATATGAACAGGCATTTCTCAAAAGACACATGTGGTCGACAAACTTATGAAAAAGAGATCAATATCACTGATTATTAGAGAAATGCAAATCAAAACCACAATAAGATACCATCTCACACATGCATGCCTGTGTTCATTACAGTACTATTCACAATAGCAAAGACATGGAATCAACCTAAATGCCCATCAATGACAGATTGGATAAAGAAAATGTGGTATATATACACCATGGAATGCTATGCAGCCATAAAAAAGAACAAGATCATATCTTTTGCAGGAGCATGGATGGAGCTAGAAGCTGTTATCTTTAGCAAACTAATGCAGGAACAGAAAACCAAATACCGTATGTTCTCCCTTATAAGTGGGAGCTAAATGATAAGAACTTATGAACACAAAAAAGGAAACAACAGACACTGGAGTCTACTTGAGGGTGGAGGTTGGGAGGAGGGAGAGGAGCAGAAACGATAACTATTGGGTACCGGGCTGAATACCTGGGTGATGAAATAACATAAACAACAAACCCCTGTGACAGATGTTTACGTGTGTAACAAATCTTCACATGTACCCCCAAACCAAAAAAAAAAGTTAAAAAAAAAAACACAAAGAGATGCTTCACTATGTCTATTTTTAACATATCTTGAGCATTAGGACTTATCCTTTAATACACAACAATATTAACTAAAATGCACATGTAGAACAACCGTTAGACGATGGAATCAATCTAACTCATGGGCATGGGCGCAGAATCCTTCGCCTGCATACTTCTTCCCTCAATCCACTGTGACCCAATGAACAATCAGCATACTGTCCAAAACATCTAGTTTAACAATTCCACCCAAAAATGTAACCACTCCCAGGAAACAACTAAAAAAGTGCTTAAAGGGTGTTACTTTATCCCTTTACTTTTAACCTATGTTGTACACTTTTAAACATCTAGATGTTTTAGAAAGACTAGATGTTTCAAATAGGATGTAAGTTTTCCACTATATACACAGTACCATTGAATAAATCATGCATATGTATAACATGAACTATAATTTGAAGGTGTCTTCTGAATAGGAATATTCTGGGCTAGAACCCTTCCCCTTCCGATCTCTAAATCAACCTTGTGGACAGGTATAAGCATCCATAATACTTGCAGAGGATTTTAGCAATTTCACTTTTGTGTTTTTAAGAACAGTCTTCCCTATGAATTTTAACACAAAGTGTACTTAATGTATTCGTTTACTAATCTGCTTTTGTCATGCACTTGCAATCCCTTTAATGTTGTAAATTAGGACTCGTTTGTCCACTTACATACACTACATACACAGCATAGTAAAAGAAAATGCAGACACAAGGGACAATGGTCAAGTGTGCCTCACCATAAGCACACTGGTATCTCAATTACCCTTTGCACTTTCTGCTCCTTCTTCCTTCCCAAACCAGCACAAATATAATAAATGTGTACTGCTCAGGGAAGTGATTTGATCAATTTCCAAAAGACAATATTTCATATGAATTAAAAGCGTATCTACAAAATGTGTTATTTACTACCTCTACTTTTAACACTGTGCACTTCTAAACATCTAGAAAGACTAGGTGTTTCAAATAGGGACTTCAGTCTGTCCACCATATACATAGCAGTGTTGAATAAACTGCACACATGCACAATGGTTATATCTGAAAGTGTCTTCTAAATAGGAATATTCTGGTCTAGCCTCTCCACCATCAACCTGGTGGATACAGGCACATGTCACTTCGAGCTGATGTTATCATTTCACTTCCAAAAGTCCTTTCCAAAGACAGCCTTTCTATGAATTTTAACAAAGTCTACATAGTACAGTTAGTAACTCTACTTCAGTCATACACTGACAACCTCTTTAATATCTAGAGACTAGACTAGATATAAAATTAGGACTCCTTTGTTCAGTATATACAAGATAGATACAGTATAGTAAAGTTAAATGAAATTCATGTAACACACAGGCAATGGATTAAGTGAAAATTTCTACTAAACACTAGCAAAACAGTTTTTGCAATTTCACCTCCCTCAATCAAAAGAACAAATACAGAGAGCGTACACTGTTTACAGAGATGGTTTACAGAGATTGGTTCAACAATTCCAGTTCCAAATAGTATTTCCCATTAGTTTTTAAAAGCTATTTACAAAAAGTGTTATTCTAATACTTCTACTTTTAAATACATCAAGCACTTCTAAATATCTAGAAAGACTAGATATTTCATAAAATTTGTCCACTATGTACAGAGTACTGTTCAATAAAATTATACACATAACAATGGTTATAATCTGTGGTAACTTATAAATATGACAGTTTTGCCTTTGAACCATTCCCCCCTCACTTCCTTCTCTCAGTCTTCAATCCAATGGACCAGTACAGGCACATGCCATGCTTATGGATGTTGGACAAATTTCTATCCAAAAGTCATTTACAGAAGACAAGGTTTCCTATGAATTTCAACACAGAGTGTATAAAATGTGCTAATTTTACTAAGTACTTAGTCAGACACTGGCAACCTCTTTAACATCTATGGACTAGATATTGCAAAATTAGGGCTCATTTGTTCATTCTATACACACGATACAGAGCAAAACTAAATGCACAAAACATACAGAAAAATGCTGTCTGAAAATGTCCAAGTATAAACACCCTAGCATAGTACCTTTTGCAATTTCTTCCCTCCGCTTCCTCTAAACTATCAAACAAGTGTAGACAGTACTACACTGCCCACAAACGTGACTTAACAATTCAGTTTCCAAAACACAATATTACCTATGAATTTTAGCCAAAAGATATTTACAAAGTGATATTTTGCTACCTCTATATTTAATATACATCGTTCTAAACATCTAGGTAGACTAGATGTTTCAGGTAGGGAGTTAATTTGTCCACTATGTACACAGCAGTCTTGAGTAAACTGCACACATGTAACAATAGTTATAATTTGAAGTTTTCCAAATATGAACATTCTGGCCTAGAAATCTTTCCATCTCCATCAACCCAGTGGGCAAGAATGCTCAAATTTTCCGAAGACAATCTTCCTAGTAATTTTGAACACAATGTATAAAAATATTAGTTTACTAACTCTACTTTTGTCATACTCTGGCAACCTCTATAACATCTAGAAAGACTAGATGTACATTAGGACTTGTTTTCCTCGATATACACTGTATACACAGATGAGCCAAATGCACAGACATAAGATATAATGGTTAATCTTGCCTCACTGTAAGTACACTGGCGGCATAGAGCTTTCTGCACAGCCTCCTTCTTCTCCTGCCCTGAAGCAGTGCACAAACACAATGTATTGTTACTCAACTGGTGGTTTGGATATCCCCCCCACCACCATTTCGTATGAATTTTCACAAAAAGACATTTACTAAATGTGTTATTTTACTATCTCCGATTTAACATATATCAGGCACTTCAGAACATCTAGAAAGACTAGACATTTCAAAGAAGTTTAAGCATTGTCAACCATATATACAGTAGTGAGGAATAAAATGCACACAAAACAATGGAAAGAATGTGAAAATATCTTCTAAATCTGATGAGTCTGATATAGAACCCTCTTCTCTTCCTTCTCAGTTGTTCTGCTCCATGTCCTCTAACGCACTAAAGAAATGTGGATGTGTCCGCTCCTGTTACTGCTTCCAGAGGTGGTCCAACAACTCAATTTCAAAAAGTCATTTCCAGAAGACATCTATTTTCTATTTTTTTTTAAATAAATGGGAATTTACACGATATGTGATTTGCTAACTCTATCATATGTCGGTAACCTGTACACATCTGGAAGGGCTAGATGTGGCAAATGTTTCCTTGTAAAAGTTTTGGGGGAAGCTGAGAGCAGCTTTCCCATATTATACACAAAGTCATTCTATAAATGCCAGTAAATTTTCCCAAAGCATGATGGGCATGTCCAGAGCGCCAAATGTGGCCTGTTACTCCATTTCACTCTTCCCACATCAAGGTCTGGTAGAAGGAAGGCCAACCGCCGCATGGACGCTACCGTTCCACCCGTCCTCATCCGGGACTCCGCTCACCTTCCGGCCGTTAAGGCCATTGTCCGTTGCCATCAGGACCAGGTAGGTCTCGCCCAATTGGGACAGAGAGGTCGCCCGAGGACCCGATATGCGGCGCCGTGGCCTAAAGAGAAGGCTGGGCCGGGCCAGTCCCTAGCTCCGCCTTCGCGGGCCCTGCGCCCCAGCAGCCTCCGCACGGTTCTTCCCGCCCGGCACACCCGCCGCCATTCAAAGGCGCTGTGTCCGGGCGTCCACCAGGTCACCGAGGTGGGGTGGGGAAGAGAGGTTCGCCGCTGCTTCAGGACTGGGATCTTTGCTGGAACTCTCCACATTTTTAAATCAATTTGAAATTTTTAATAATGTATGTTTTTTAGGTATTGTTTTTACTGACAAATTTTATTTCTAGATCTTTCATCAGTTTTCCCACACTGATCAACGAATAGGCCTTCATCACACACTAATTTGTAATGTCTTTCTTTTTGTATTTAATATTTTTTTTTTTTTTTT
>NW_012115566.1:1027840-1041051 GCF_000951035.1 Colobus angolensis palliatus | reverse complement strand
TTTTTTGTATTTTTTAGTAGAGACGGGGTTTCACCATGTTAGCCAGGATGGTCTCGATTTCCTGACCTCATGATCCACCCGTCTCGGCCTCCCAAAGTGCTGGGATTACAGGCTTGAGCCACCGTGCCCGGCCTACTTTTTGTATTTAATATTCTAATGTAAAATGCACTAGGGTCTGTTTTGAGGCAATGTTGTTTCAATCATCTGCAAATCAAATTCTTTTTCTGAGACAGAGCCTCACTCTGTCACCCGGACTGGAGTGCAGTGGCACTATCTCTGTTCACTGCAGCCTCGACCTCCCAGGCTCAAGTAGTCTTCCCACTACAGCCTCCTGAGTAACTGGGACTACAGGCGTGGGCCACCACGCCCGGCTATTTTTTTTAATTTTTTTGTGGAGACAAGGATCTCACTCTGTTGCCTAGGTTGGTCTCCAACTCCTGAGTTCAAACTATCCTCCTGCCTAGGCCTCCCAAAATGTTGGGATTACAGGCAGGAACCACTGCTCCTGACTCCAAATCAAACTCTTAGTAATATTTGATAGTATTTCAGTGCTGGCCAGAGCAAATCCTTGCTTATTATTCGTTTATGCAAATGGTTTGACTCTTCTAAGCTGTAATTTGATCAAATAAATCTTGAAATCAATTTGTTACAATCCAAACACAATGCAGACAATTATTGGAAATGTCTGCATTTAAATTTATATTTAAAATAGTTGTTTTTTGAAGAATGTGACATTTTGTTTTCCCCCTTTTCTTGGTAAAGATTAATAATACTTTAAAAATGTTCAACATATCTTGTTAAGTTTATCTTTATTGATATCATTTTATTTAATTGCTCATTGCTTATTGTTGTTAGAGTTATATATGTATATTTTAAGTTAATTTTTTTTTCTTTAACTTTTAGGTTTAGGGGTACATATGCAGGTTTGTTACTTGAGTAAATTGTGTTTTGCTAAGGTTTGGTGTTCAAATGATTTTGTCACCCAGATAGTGAGCATAGTACCCAATCAGTAGTTTTTCAACCCTCACCCTCCTTCCACCCGCCACCGTCAGGTAGGTCCAGGTGTCCATTGTTCCCCGTGTGTCCATGTGTACTCAGTGTTTAGCTCATACTTATAAGTGAGAACATGTGACATTTGGTTTTCTCTTTTTCATTAGTTCACTTAAGATAATGGTCTCCAGCTGCCATCCATGCAGTTGCAAAGGACATGATTTTATTCTTTTTATGGTTGCATAGTATTCCGTTGTGTATATATGCCACATTTTCTTTATCCAGTCCACCACTAATGGGTATCTAGGTTGATTCTATGTCTTTGCTATTGTGAATAATGCTGTGATGAACATGCGAGCGCATGTGTCTTTTTGGTAGAACAATTTTTATTTCTTTGGGTATATACCCAGTAATGGGATTGTTATGTCAAATGGTAGTTCTGAGTTATTTGAGAAATCTCTAAACTGTTTACCGCAGTGGCTAAACTAATTTAAATTCCCACCAGCAGTATATAAGTATTCCATTTTCTCTGCAACCTTGCTAACATCTGTCATTTTTTGACTTTTTAATAATATCCATTCTGACTGGTGTGAGATGGTATTTCATTGTGGTTTCGATCTGCATTTCTGTAACTATTAGTGATATTGAGCATGTTTTCATATGCTTTTTGGCCATGTGAATGTCTTCTTTTGAGAAGTGTCAGTTCTGTCCTTTGCTCATTTTTAAATGGGGTTGTTTTTGCTTGTTGATTCGTTTAAATTTCTAATAGATTCTGGATATTAGACCTTTGTTGTGTGCTTAATTTGCAAATATTTTTTCCTATTTTGCAGGTTGTCTGTTTAATCTGTTGGTAGTTTCTTTTGCTGTGCAGAAGATTTTAAATATTTATTTTGTATATTTCTTTTCCACTGAATCCATAGGGATTTCTAACAACTTCCTTATTTATTTTTTGTATTAAAAATGGAGTGGATTCTGTTATCTTAAAATAATGATAGTTTTCTTTCTTCTTATTTTTTTGGGGGATATACCTGTATCTTTCAGCTAACGTAAAACAACAGTGGAAACTCTCGTTGATATTTGCTCTTAAACATTTTAGTTCAGAGGGACTAAAAGCAAGATGCAACAAATTAAGAAGTAATGAATAGTGTGTAATGAGAGAAATAGAGTGTGTTTTGAACTAGCCTAACCCAATTTGGTCATGTTCAACACCAGGGTCATTTTTGGTAGTTAATCATAGTGCCTAAAAAAGGCGAGGTAGGCATATGATTAGCATTTACCACCATAATCTTATGTCCCAGTTGTGATGAAAGTGACTCTGATCAAATTCTGCCATGCATATAGAGATTCATTAACCAGACATTAGCATAAGACAGTTTATGTCATCTGCTCTGTAAATTTAATAAATCCACAACTCTCCTTTAAGATACTCCAATACTATCTTGTATAAAAGGTGTATTTGAAGAAGATAAGATAACAGTAGTAGGGTTTTACTTTCATGTCAACATCGAGAAAGTGGAACTTATCCATGGCTGGACACAGGCCCATTTAGGGAACAGGTCTTGGGTACTACCCCTAAAGTTTAGGCTACACATGTGGCTAGGTTCTTATGCCCTCCGTATAAGAATAGAGAATGTTTCTAAAATATGTTAGATAACCCTCATATATTTGGTGCCATTAATTTCAGGATGATAACGGATTTAAACCTCAATTATTATGTGAGTTGGCTAGGTATCAGATGTTGACCAAAAGGTGGATAACTGAAGGGCTTGTGGTAGCTGCCTTGGAGGGCAGCCTTTCTGACTAAATGCTAGTTGACTTCCCCATCTAATAGTGTACATTTACTGATTAGAGCCACTCATGTCCATAGAATGTAATATTTGAATGAATAAATGCACTTATATCAATTGCCTGACAAAGTGTTTTAAAGTATACTACAGTTATCATGACAAAGTTTTTCTCTGAAGAAACTTGTCTATGAAGAATAGTGAGATTTGTAATAGAACATAAATAAAAAGAATTACCAAGGAACATTTCCATCCAACTAACTTTAAAGAGGATAAAATTGACCTAGCGTTAATTGCCTACTAGAATTAATTTCTACACAGTGATTTGGAATTTGGGAATACAAATAGTGAAAACAGGTACTAGAATTGCTTCAGTGTTGGGAATGGACCCACATAGTCATAAATGGGTACTTATTGGTACTAGAAAATTTTCTCCACGATTACTCTACATTAAATATTACTCAGGTTTTCAGGACATGGAAGTAGCTTCTTTTTAAAAAATCCTTTCCATGTTACTTCTCCACCTAGATAGTTTCAAAAAGTGTATTATGTTTTGATTTCAAAATTTTATTCATTGAAACATAAACTTGTTCATTTCTATTCAAGACATCAAAATAAAGATAAATCACTGAATTGTAGGAAAGGTTTGTATAAATTAAATTCTAAAAGTGTGAGCTAAAAATATGCGTTATTAATACAGAAAGATTCTTAGTAATAACACCAAATATGTGCTCCTTATAATCACATGGATCAAAATTGTACACTCTTTAGTTAAGGGACATAATGGGGAAAAATAGAAGATTGGAATTGTTTTAATTGCATCTGTGTTCTGAGGAATGGAGCAGCAGCAGCAGCAGAAGAAAAGGTGTTCTTTTACTTAAAACAACAAATTCTAACTATTTTCTAATGCAAAGTGAGTGTATCTGTACCCCTTATTCTAGTGTTTATAGAAGATAGAGCCAGACAAATATTACTCTCTAAGTGATAGTGACAGCATTCCTTCACAGACACTACAGTTGAAAGAATCGGAGGTCCTAGATCAGAGACAAAGACAGATTGGAATAGAAGTTGGGGCCAAAAGTAAATAAGATCTTCCAAAACATGGAGCAAGGGGGACCTAAAAAAAACAGACACCCAGAGAGCAAAGCTCTGTGGTAGGGATTGCTAAGGAATTTTAAGAAGTCAAATATTCATTAGGCAATGTTTTCCTCTTTATCCTGCAGTATAATCCTTCTTTATTATTCCCAGTTCTTTATGAAAATCCTACTAACTGCATCCCCCATTTGTTAGTGGTATTTTAGAGAATAAAAGAAAATAGACTTGGTTCACTGGTAAGAGGACAAGAAATAGTCTTTAAGCGGACAAGAAGCTGTTTCTCGTAGTAGAAATTGGTGAGGACAGTGACCACAGGGACTCAACTGTGAGAGGAGGTTAAAAATGTATCAGGAGCAGTATTTTAAACAAAAATCTTCAAAAATAATAAAATCCTTCTCCCATAGAAAATAATTTCCAGAAATGCAATGAAGAGTATCACAATTTCTTGAGAAAGTAGATGGAGTTTTAAAGTTTAACTTATGTATTAATACAAAAAACAATATCAGAAATGCCAGAAACCTGGATGAACTGGTATCTATAAAAGTGATAAAATGAATCAATGTACTTCAGTAAGTTGGGTACATATTTAGAATTAAAAATTATCAGCATCTATACCCAGGTATTGCTTGAAAAAAGTTACCAACTAATAATTAGCTTAGTTTTTATAATGTGTTTGAAAATTTGATATGCCATATCATTTTTATGCAACATACTTCAATAATACATGTCAATACATTTCTTAAAAATATATTCATGGTAAAGTACGTATAAATACATTCATGGTAAATGTATGTACTTGCAAAGATACCCAAACACATCAATTAAAATTATGGGATTAGAATTAGATAATATGTGCGTGTGTATGTATTTGACCTCTAGTAGTTTCTGTACTTTAAAATTCATCACTATATGACAATTACGTATCATAGCATCTTCAACTTGAACCCATTTATGATAGGTTTTTGTTTAAGAAGTGAGAGAAAATTAAGAACTGTTATGAATGTAAACAGTTATAGTAAAAATGGCATTTCATTTTCTGAAGATATTTGTGATTCTCTGAATTTGAATAATGTATTTTTTAGATTATAGTCTTCTAAAGAAGAGAAGCATTGAAAGAATTAGCCATTTGCTTGCACTGAGGGGAGTCATTACGTCCATTTTCTGCTATGGTTTCCTTAGTCTACCACTCCTCAAGTTGTGATGGCTGACTCAGTTAGAAGGGTAGCTTTTATCTTTAATCATAAATCATTATGAATTTCCTTGTCTGAACCAGTCAGTATCTACCACATTGTGGTTAATTGGGACCAATCAGAGTGGAACTTCTTGTGGAAGAATGTGGAGATGTCCATATGAAAAGGAAATATGCAATAAACTTGATTGTATTATATTGCATTTTTCTGACACTAGGCATATGTGGTTTTGAAAATTACCTTTTTACTGGGCATTTTGTGAGTGGCAGAAACATTTTCCTGCCCTGGCCAAGGGCTAACCTTAGAAAAAGATAAATGTGATAAGTAAGAGATGATTTATGGATATAATATCTAAGAGAGCTGACTTAGTTTCTGAATATTGTTAAACCCTTTGAGACTGGTTCTCCACCACAGTAGTTAAGCATCATTATGATGCAGGTCAAGGTAAGACATTCCAAAATTTTCTAGGACATGTTTTTGAAGGCTTGGGATATTCTGCTTAACTCATATTTTTGTATTGTTTTTTAGTTAAAAATGAGAACAAGATGATTTTTGCGCTGTTTACAAACATTTGAATGAACACTGAAAAATTCATCCAAATTGTTAAAAATATTCAATGCCTACTAAGAGTCATGGAACCCTATTATATGATGGTGAATCGAGAAAGAGCTATACAAAGTTATGCTTTCAAGGAACTTATAATTACATTGGCTAGAGGCTTATCAGTTCTGTAAATAATGGTTACAAAACAATGCAATTTGAACCTTCATAGAGATTTGCATGGCTTGTTAAGAGAACCATAGTCTAAGACAATGGACTTCAACAGGGGGACACGTTCTGGGATGCAGATACTTTTGTAGGGTTATAAAGTTAGTTTTAAGGAAATAAACTTCTAGATCCTCCTTGTCCCTTTGTTTTCTTCCCCAGCATTTTCTTGAGGAAATGCCAGGTTGAGGGGTTAGACGGGTTCTCTTTCCAGCCTTCACTTTCAAAGATCCCCTCTCCTGCTTCACAAAAGAAAGGCATAATTCCCATCTCTACTGATCTTACATATCATTGACGTTGTGAAAACCAGTGGTACACCAAAGAAAGGGACAACTCAAAATTCTGGTGCTGTGCTCCTCATCATTAAAGATGACATGATGGAAGAGAAACTACATATTTTTAGATTCTAGCAATGTATCTTTCTAAATCTATCTAAATTGACCACTATTATTAAATAATGGGCACTTTTAGAGAAAGGTATCAGATCATGGCAGAAATAAAAGTTTAAAAAGTAATCACATTGTCCCATAAAAGCTAAATATTATATTATGATAAATAGAAATAAAAAGATTTATTCTTTTATGAAATTCCACTACATATAAACATTACCACATTTCTAAAATTCACATAAATTCCCCAATTCCACAGATGTATGTTAAAAGCCTAACTGGTTTCAAACTAATCATATTATCTTTCCATTAAGTTGAGACAATCATGGAATAAATATTTCATGAATGAAAGATAAATGGATAAGACTGTGTCCTTACCTTTAAAACCCTTTAATTTGTGGCTTCCTTGTATTATGATAGAGTAGTAATAGACTTAAGTAACAAAGACCCTTTACTCAAGATATCGATTTGAAATTTCATTGAAAAAAAGTGAATTGTTTGAAATGGGGCTTATGACAATTGTCTTATAAACTGCACTGTTTTCATCAAACACAAATAAATATTTGGGTGGCATTACAAAAGATTGGGTGTACAAAATCATTATTGTGTATATATATCTTTTTTCTCAAGTTCCAATAGAATGAACATTATTTGTATATTACTTAATATACACACCATAATGCATATGAAGCCATTTACTCAGGTCCATATTTTGGAAGAGGCACGGATTAACATTGAAAATACAAAACTAGATAACCAAAACAGTTGCTATGGGGTTTTAGAATAAATTAAATGCATTCACATTTATGTTTACATCCATTTGTGTTGTATTTCAAGCAAAAATAAAATTTCGAATGATCTGTTTTCTCTGATGATATACCAATGATTAGGGACATAAAGGAGCTAAGTAGAATTGTTGTAATTTTGTTTGCATCTACAAAATGTTTGTATATAATAATTATATTTATTGATCTCTATGATGTAGGAATTACTTGCCTTTGTAAAAATTAAAGAAAATTAGAAAACATATTTAATTGCCTTATTCACTTTAGTCTTTTTTTATGACTTGCAGTTTCTCTTTATTTTTGTAGATTTGTGGTGAAACCTCATCAGTTTCTTCAGGGCATCCTTCATGTCCTTATTTCTTAAGGTGTAAATGAGCGGGTTGAGACTTGGAGTGATGATAGTGTAAAAGAGGGTGAGGAACTTGCCCTGGTCTTTGGAAGCACTGTTACCTGGTTGCAGGTACATGTAGATAATAGTTCCATAGAATAGAGACACTACAGTAAGATGAGATCCACAGGTATTCATTGCTTTTCTCTGGCCTGCTTTTGACTTCATTCTCAGCACAGCTTTGGCAATGTGGCCATAGGATATAAGGATAAGGATGAGAGGTGTTAGGACAATTATAATGCCTAAAGTGAAAACAGACATTTCAACTGTTGTGGTGTCTACACAAGCTATCTTGACCAGAGCTGGCAACTCACACAAGAAATGATCCAGAAGGTTGTTTCCACATGTGGGCAAATTCAGAGTGAGTGTACATAGTACTACAGAATTGATCATACTAATACTCCAGACCATGATAATCATCTTTAGACATAGATGTGGGTTCATGATTACAAAATAATGCAAAGGCTTACATATAGCTGTAAAACGATCATAGGACATAACAGCCAGGAGAAGGCACTCAATTGAGCCCAACCACATGTAAACATAGAGTTGGATGATACAGCCCACATAACTGATGGTCTTATCAGGTCCCCACAAGTTGACCAGCATCTGAGGGATGATGCTGGTTGTGAAACATAGATCTAAGAAAGATAAATTTCTGAGGAAAAAGTACATTGGTGTATGAAGCTGGGAATCCAGGAGAGATGCGAGAATGATGGCTGTGTTACCCACCAATGTAATTAAGTAGAAGACGGCGACAGCTCCTGACAGGATCATCTCCATTTTTGGATGGTCAGAGAAGCCAAGCAGAATAAAACCATGTAAAGAACTATAATTTCTTTGGTCCATAGTTCTTCAATGTCTAAATCCTAGAGTGAGAAGAGGAGGAGGTAGATGATGATACGAGGATAAGGAGAAGGAAGAAGAAGGAAGAAGAGGTAGAGGAGGAGGAGGAGGGAGAGGAAGAAGAAAAGGAAAAGTGGAAGAAACAATTTGTCAACATGAACTATCTAAATAATTTGATAAAATACAGAACTAAACAAAGGGAGATAATTTATGTTACTAATTGAAAAAATTTAATGGATAAAAGTAAAAATTACAGCCAAGAAATCTGCTATTTGTCATAGATTCTTTTATGGCAATGAGTTTAATATTAGATTTTTTAAAAAATCCAGGTGACCATGGGGAGTTCACTTTTAAACTTGAGGTCTGAATTATCTCACCTGTAGATTTGAAAGTTTGAAATAGATGCTGGTTCTAAAATGACCCTATGATTCTTTATAAGCTAGTTAGCCTGATAAAATGAACATATTCTTTTATTTGATCAGTAAATTCACCTGTAAAATTGAAGTACTGGGCTAATGGTAGGATGAGGAAAAGATGTGATAAACTGGAGGCTGAACCTGGGGACATGATGCTAACTGAAGTAAGCTGAAAGACAAATACTGCATTATTTCATTTATATATGGAATCCAAAAAAGCTGAACTCATAGAAGTAGAGAGTAGGGGCAAGAGATGAATGGGAAAAGGGGAGATGTTGATCAAGGGTACTAAGTTTCAGTTAGAAAAAAGGAACCAGCTTTAGTGATCTCACAGAATGGTGACTACAATAAACAATAGTGCATGATCTCAAAATTACTAAGAGTAGATTTTAAGTGTTTTCACCACAAAAAATAAGTATGTTAGGTGATGGGTTTGTTAATTAGCCTGATTTAATCATTACACATTATAAACATATATTAAAACATTATATGGTACCCCATAAACATATATGATTATTGTTTGTTCATTAAAAATATAACTTACAAAAGAATGAGGAAAGATTGTTCCTCTTTTTTCATATCTTAGTGACTAAGCACCTGTGATCTCCTACTTTGTTTTGTAGGACATCTGGTATTTACCCTTGGACGCTTTGTCTTTCTCATCCTTAACACCTTACTTATCACCAAAACTGGTAAATTTGGATGCAAAAATATATGCTAATTATCCTTTCACTTTAAAAAATCCCTACCACCACTACCCTAATCCAAACCACTATGATTTCTTTTCTGGATTCTGGCAATAGTCTTGCATCCAGTCCTTGCATCCAGTCTTATGCCTTTACATTGTTACAACATTTGATAAAATCATGTCATCCATCTCCTTAAAACTTGTCAGCCGCTTTCCACTACATTTAAGAAATACTATATTGTATACTTAAAATTTTGCGAGGAGGGTAGATCTTATGTTAAGTGTTCTCATCACATGCACACACACACACAAACACAATAAAGAAGGTGGGAGGAAACTGTTGGAGGTGATGGATGTATATATGGCATAGATTGTGGTGATGGTTTCACAGGTATATACTCACCTTCAAACTCATTAAGTTGTATACATTAAATGTGTACCGCTTTTGTATGTCAGTCATACTTCAATAAAGTGGTCAAAAAGCTAAAATAAAACATTTGGTTAAAAAATAACAGCCGTTAGCCAGGTGTGGTGGCATGCTTCTATAGTCCCAGCTACTCAGGAGGCTGAGGCAGGAGGATCACTTGAGCCCAGGAGGTCGAGGTTGCAGTGAGCTATGATTGCACCACTGCACTCCACCCTGGGTGCTGGAGCAAGATCCTATCTCAAAAACAAACAAAACCCAGATAAATATCAAACTGGTGCTTCTCTCTCTCTTTATATAGATGTTGTACAAAAAGTTGTGCTTTTTTTGTTTGTTATGCCATTTCAAAATTTTTTTGAATATTATTAAGAAATTACTTCCAACTGTGGCCATGATTCAAAAGTGGATACGTTTATGAGACTAACTGGAGATAGTGGTTGAAATAGCCGTTTTGAGAAAATCATTTTGTGATTTCCTTAGCATTAGCTTTTCAAAAATTATGATTTAATTCTGAGTTCTGCCATTGATCAAATTGGATAGAAAGAAAAATAATTCTCTGAAAGATATTTCAAGCTGTCACACCCCATTAAAGTTCCATAATGTCTGAGCAGGGGCATGAATAATTAATACTTATTTATATTAACAGACTCGTTGATGTGTATAATTGTGCCTAACTTCTGAATAAAGCAGGGCTTCAGTTAAAATTATATAAAAACCTGAACCTGAAAATTCTTTTAAAATTAAAATCAATATTATGCTGTTAATTTCTTCACTATTTTCATTATTACTATAGTCTGTAAAGATTAACTCAGGAAAGAATAAAAGTCCTCCTTCTGCCTATTAAAAAGTGACATAGAAAAATCTTCAAATAAATTTTCATGCGCAATATGAGATTTAGAAATGGATAAATAAAATCCGAGTCCTTTAGGGCTCCACAACCTTCAAGAATAAAATATTTCACTGACAGATTTCACAGATGGCAATAAAAAAACTAAACAAAACAAAACTAAAAAAAAGTATCTGAATTCTTCATTTTCAATTTAATCTGTATTTCTCGCTTTTGTTTCTGCTGGATCAAAATGTTTGATATCACAAATCAAGAAATAGCTTCATGTCCTCCTCTTATAATACATAATAAATTTAATGTTCCTTTCACAATCTAGATAAGGAGAATTTCTCTGCAGAGATTTACAATATTTGTTCTCAGACTTCTGAAATAAAACTAGCCCATACAGATCTAAGTTCTTTTTCTTCTACTTTCTACAAATTGTTTTACCAACCCATGCATACTGTTTCTCCAAGAGATTAAGGATGAACATTACTGCGATCCAGAGAGAGTTCCTTTGCCATTCTACTTCTCGGCTTTTGTAGAGTCCACACTATGGAAAATAGATCCTGGTGAAGCATTTTTTCTCCAGGGCTGTAAATTTCTCATGATTTCCCTGTGGTTGCCATGGTGAATTCTGCTTTTCCCAAAGTGTGTTAGGGTAGAGATTCTCAACAGGACTCCTCCTTCTTGAATATATGACTTCAAGTAAGAGGATGAAACCTGTCACAAATTCTTACTTCTTGTTCTGAGTTTAAATCAACCTGCAAGTAGGTCTTGACCAAACAGAAACATTATGAAAAGCAACCAGATAATTCAGAAACAGAATTGAACAAAATTTCCCAATATTACCTGAAGACTCAGATAATCAAAAAGATTATCTAAACCAATGGGACTGCATCCAATTAACTTTACTAGAGTACAGTGTCATAGAAAATGCCAGCTAATGAAACATTTGGAGAATTACACTATACCCTAATATTTCACTAGGGCAGGTTTAGTAGATGTAAAAGTTATTTAATATGAAGGAAAACTATAGGACAAGGAAATAAGAAAATGTATTTTCATATTTTCTTAGGTTGTGAATGTATTATAAATAAAATTTATTCTTAAATAATGTAGATTTCCAACACTACAATTATACTTAACTATAGAATAATCTTACCATTCAAAGCACAAATAGTGATTGTGGAACTAAACTTGCTCTGAGCAGGTATCATTTAAATAAGGTACCTCTAATGGTTATCTCTGATATGTATGGTCAAAACAGTTGTATTTGAAAGAGCTGTTTAATCCCCAAAGCTCTAAACAATAAGACCAGGATAGTAAGATTTATATTTTTGCTCAGTTGTTTTGGTGACCATGAGGGATGATTCAAATACTTCAGTGTCTATGACAATTCGTTTTGTTGTTGTTTCAGAGGTCACTATTTACACATTAAATTCTGGAGTAAGTGTACACTATGAAAATTTTTGTGAGTTGGCTTATAATCATAGGTTTTAACAGCTTCCTTAAATTAAAATTACATATCAGCAATAATTGGTTTTAATAAAATACATAAGCACGAATTGACTTCCTCCTGATACATGTTCAAATGTGGATGACATTACTGATCAATAAAATAATTTTAACTATCTGCTTCTGTATGATAATAGTCAACATATCTTACACTTGAGATATAGTATAGTGTAATGGTTAGATGGATAGATTGTGGTGCCAGACTTTCTGGGCTGAAATCCTGGTGGCTAGAGTTATCAGATGAGTGAACTTGGGAAAATTACTTAATCTTCGCTGCCTCTGATTTCTTATCTATAATAGAGGATAATATAATACATAATTTAAAGGGCAAATATAAGGATTCAACAAGTTTAATATATGTAAATACTACAATACTGGTTAGCACACAGTAAGCATCCAAATAAGTATTAACTATTACAATTTCAATCAGTTCAGGGTGTCTGTGTGCTGCAAAAATATTTGGGGAAAATTTATGCTGATATTTGATAAAACATCTGGAAAATACTCTCCTTATAAGCACTTCCTTTAGGATTATATATAATACATATATAAAATATATATACTATATACATAGTATATACATATGTATGTATATATATTCTTTATAAATCCTGTGATAATGATGATAAGAAACATAACACCTACTAATGGTACATTTTTGTCTATCAAGATTCTAAACATCTGAATACTTGAAACTCTTCACGGACTAGAGATTCAGTTTCACTTGTGTATTTTTCTCTTCCTATTTAGTCAAGTTTTCTACAGTTCTCCTTTTTCTTTTAAAAACTGATGTAAAGTTATAATTTAATTTCACAATTTCAATCCAACCATAAGCAAATATTTGATTTTCATTTGAAAAATAAAAATGTATATAAATTGTCATGCCCACCCATATTTCTGGTTTAAATACATTCCTGCACAGTGACTTTTCTAGTCCCTTGCTCCTTATTCTGTGATTAAAATCCATGGGTTTGTTACTCTGGAGAAATTATAGAGGAATCCTTTGGATTTTTGAATTATTTTTTTTAAAGGTTTTCATTTGTTATCAAGAAATGAATATACCCAGCTTGTAAAGCAGATGCTGGTGCCTTAAACTTTAATATAAGA
>NW_012115566.1:1019716-1027790 GCF_000951035.1 Colobus angolensis palliatus | reverse complement strand
ATTTCCAACACTACAATTATACTTAACTATAGAATAATCTTACCATTCAAAGCACAAATAGTGATTGTGGAACTAAACTTGCTCTGAGCAGGTATCATTTAAATAAGGTACCTCTAGTGGTTATCTCTGATATGTATGGTCAAAACAGTTGTATTTGAAAGAGCTGTTTAATCCCCAAAGCTCTAAACAATAAGACCAGGATCGTAAGATTTATATTTTTGCTCAGTTGTTTTGGTGACCATGAGGGATGATTCAAATACTTCAGTGTCTATGACAATTCGTTTTGTTGTTGTTTCAGAGGTCACTATTTACACATTAAATTCTGGAGTAAGTGTACAGTATGAAAATTTTTGTGAGTTGGCTTATAATCATAGGTTTTAACAGCTTCCTTAAATTAAAATTACATATCAGCAATAATTGGTTTTAATAAAATACATAAGCACGAATTGACTTCCTCCTGATACATGTTCAAATGTGGATGACATTACTGATCAATAAAATAATTTTAACTATCTGCTTCTGTATGATAGTAGTCAACATATCTTACACTTGAGATATAGTATAGTGTAATGGTTAGATGGATAGATTGTGGTGCCAGACTTTCTGGGCTGAAATCCTGGTGGCTAGAGTTATCAGATGAGTGAACTTGGGAAAATTACTTAATCTTCGCTGCCTCTGATTTCTTATCTATAATAGAGGATAATATAATACATAATTTAAAGGGCAAATATAAGGATTCAACAAGTTTAATATATGTAAATACTACAATACTGGTTAGCACACAGTAAGCATCCAAATAAGTATTAACTATTACAATTTCAATCAGTTCAGGGTGTCTGTGTGCTGCAAAAATATTTGGGGAAAATTTATGCTGATATTTGATAAAACATCTGGAAAATACTCTCCTTATAAGCACTTCCTTTAGGATTATATATAATACATATATAAAATATATATACTATATACATAGTATATACATATGTATGTATATATATTCTTTATAAATCCTGTGATAATGATGATAAGAAACATAACACCTACTAATGGTACATTTTTGTCTATCAAGATTCTAAACATCTGAATACTTGAAACTCTTCACGGACTAGAGATTCAGTTTCACTTGTGTATTTTTCTCTTCCTATTTAGTCAAGTTTTCTACAGTTCTCCTTTTTCTTTTAAAAACTGATGTAAAGTTATAATTTAATTTCACAATTTCAATCCAACCATAAGCAAATATTTGATTTTCATTTGAAAAATAAAAATGTATATAAATTGTCATGCCCACCCATATTTCTGGTTTAAATACATTCCTGCACAGTGACTTTTCTAGTCCCTTGCTCCTTATTCTGTGATTAAAATCCATGGGTTTGTTACTCTGGAGAAATTATAGAGGAATCCTTTGGATTTTTGAATTATTTTTTTTAAAGGTTTTCATTTGTTATCAAGAAATGAATATACCCAGCTTGTAAAGCAGATGCTGGTGCCTTAAACTTTAATATAAGATCTTTCCATTCCTCTTTGAATAAATCAAGACATGTTTTCCTGTTTCCTTTTTATTTAACCATTTTTTTCCCTTGCTTACTTCAGCCCTTTACTTATGGAAGCCCTTTAAAGTGAGGCTATTAGCAGTGCTTCCACAACTGGCTGTGTATCAGAGTAACTGTATTGGCTGGCGTATGTAGAAATTTTAGAAATACACTGTCCTGAGATTCCTATGCCCTTGCCAAGGGCTCAATTCTTTTCTGTTTATACGGTGTCCCTAGATACCATCTTATAGTTTTAAGGCTTTAAATCCCATCTACATATTGATGGCTTTCAAGTATCTATTTCCAGTCTTCTACATTGAGCATCAAATAGGTAGTTCCAGCTGCCTAATTTCATGCACAAAATTATAAGTCTAAACATAGCTAAAATAGAAGTCTTGATTGCACTGAGTCTGCTCTAATTCCAGTCTTCCTCATTGTAGTAAATGATATAAACACCTACCTATTTCTGGCCAGAAACCAGTAATTAAGGAGTTATCCTTAATTGCTAGCCTGCCCTCATCTTGAAAATCTGAACGATTCTAAGCTTGACTTGACTCCATTTCTAGAATGACTAACAAACTGGGCCTATTTTTCCTGGATTACCCAATGTATTCCTATCTTGTTTCTCTACTTTAATTCATTCCCCTTTCAATCTATTCTCCATATGGCGGCCAAAAGCGTTCTTTAAAGAAAACGACACATTGGCCGGGTGCGGTGGCTCACGCCTGTAATCCCAGCACTTTGGGAGGCCGAGGCTGGCGGATCACCTGAGGTCAGGAGTTCGAGACCAATGTGATAAACATGGAGAAACTCCATCTCTACTGACAATATACAATTAGCCGGGTGTGGTGGCGCATGCCTGTAATCCCAGCTACTCCATAGGCTGAGACAGGAGAATCGCTTGAACCCGGGAGACGGAGGTTGTGGTGAGCCGAGATCACACCATTGCACTCCAGCCTGGGCGACAGAGCAAGACTCCGTCTCAAAACAAAAAACAAACAAAACAAAACAAAACAACAACAACAACAAAAACCCAAGAAAACCAAAACCACAAATCAAGTGTTTCCATTTACCAGTTTGAAATCTTTCTAGACTTCCTATGCACTTAGGATAAAATTCACACTCCTTACCAAGAACTATCAGATGCACCATGCCTGGCTCCTTTTTATCCCTCCCTCCTCCCATTCGTCTCATGCCTTTGTCATTCCAGGGTTGCAGGTGTTAAAGGGTCTTTGCATTGAATTTCATTGGCCTGGCAGATTCTGTCCCCAGATTGAGCTCCTTGTTTGTAATTGGTTTTCAGATATAATCTATTAAGTGAGATCTTTCTTGACTACTTAATCTAAATTAAAATCCCTCCTCCCCAGCCACTCTCTATCACATTTCCATGTTTTTCGTAGCACTTACCACTCTAAATTTTGTTTTTTAAAAATGTATCTCCCCACAATTAAAACCTAAGATCCAAACGAATACGGATCTGATCCCCCTTGTTTGCCACATAACTGAACGAATCAATTCAGCAAATTTGATTAGCAATAGAAATATAGCAAACAACTAAGACAAAACAGGAAAGTCCCTGACCTAATGGAGCTTGCTTTTCTTTGTGAAAACAAGCTCATCAGCCAAATTATATAAAGTGCTTATTTGTTCACTGCTTGTTTTTTTTTTTTTTTCTGATTTCTTTTTTTTTTTTTTTTAATATAACATCCCACCAAATACGAACATTCTCTCTTTAGGAACAGCATTCCGTGTGGATGTTGATTTCTTATTATGTGATTTTACAGGCATTGTCTTCCAGTATTTCTGTAGACTAACTGGTCAGGACCTGTTAGCTCTGTGATAATGCTGCACTCAGCATTCCTTGATGATGTCATATTAGCTTCCAGTGGCTGCTTGGTGCCTGGAAGGGGGTCTAGCATGTAACAGGGATCAATAAAAGTTTGTTGACTATAAAGCAGTTAGAGCAATATCTGATGTGTATATTAAATATCCCATTCAGTCAAGATTATCTAGGGTGATATATTCAAGAAATATAATGCTAATGCATTTATGTGGTGATGGAGATCAGAGTTTAATGATATTGATCATCAAATAGCCTGGATAAAGAGTGTGTTCCCACAAGAAAGAGATTTCTGAGACTGCTTTTATGTTATCCTTTACATTTCTATTTTTTGACTTTTTTTTTTTGGCTTTTGACTTTTGGGTCTCACTC
Source organism: Colobus angolensis palliatus (assembly GCF_000951035.1). Lineage (NCBI taxonomy): Eukaryota > Metazoa > Chordata > Mammalia > Primates > Cercopithecidae > Colobus > Colobus angolensis. The sequence goes on along the minus strand of NW_012115566.1, from coordinate 1,024,052 downwards.
TGTCACCCAGGCTGGAGTGTGGTGGTGTGATCATGGCTCATTTTGGCTTTAAACTCTTGGGCTCAAGAGATCCTCCCATTTCAGTCTTTCCAGTCACTGGGGTTACTGGTGTGTACCACAAAACTTGACTCTGTTTGATTTTTTTTTTTTGGTGGACCATATATTTTACCAAAGTATCTGAAATATTGTAAATGATATTTGTTGAAATATCAGAAAATATTTTTGGCATACTTTGGGGAAAAAAGCAAACACAAAACCAAAACAATTTACCTATTTACCTTCTCGTGAACTTATGAAACCAAATATTTTAAGCCTTATTTTCCCCAAACTGTATGATTCTCTCAATAGTTGCAGAAAAATCTTTTGATAAAATCCAACACATCTTCATGTTAAAAATCCTCAATAAGTTATGTATCCAAGGAACATACTTCAAAATAATAAAAGCCATTTATTTCAGTCCCACAGCCAACATCATACCAAATAGGTAAAAGCTGGAAGCATTCCCTTTAAGAACTGGAATAAGACAAGAATTCTGACACTACTCTTCTTCAACATAGTACTGGAAGTCCTAGTCAGATAAATCAGGCAAGAGAGAGAAATAAAAAGCATCCAGATAGGAAAAGAGGAAGTCAAATTATGCTATGATTCTATGACTAGAAAACCCCAAAGACTCTTCCAAAAGGCTTCTAGACCTGATAAAACAACTTCAGTAAAGTTTGAAGATACAAAATCAATGTACAACAATCAATAGCATTTCTATACATCAATAACATTCAAGCTGAGAGCCAAATCAAGAATGTAATTCCCTTTAAAACAAACACACACACACACACACAATCTAGGAATACTTCTAACCAAGGAAGTGAAAGATCTTCACAAAAAAAACTACAAAGCACTGCTGAAAGAAATCATAGATGACACAAAGAAATGGAAAAACCTTCCATGCTCATGGATTGGAAGAAACAACAACATAATTAAAATGTTTAAATTTTACCACCTAAAGCAATCTACAGATTCAACAGTATTCCTATTAAATTACCAATGTCATTTTACACAGAACTAGAAAAAACGATTCTAAAATTATATGGAACCAAAAAAAGAGCCCAAATAGCTATAACAATCCTAAGCAAAAAGAACAAAGCTGGAGGCCTCACATTACTGGACTTCAAACTATACTGCAAGTCTACAGTAATCAAAACAGCAAGGTACTGTACAAAAATAGGCACTTAGACCAATGGAACAGAATAAAGAACCCAGAAATGAAGCAGCATACCTACACCCAACTGATCTTGAACAAAGTCGACAAAAATAAGTAATGCAGAAAGGACTCCCTATTCCATAAATGGTGCTAGGAAACCTGGCTAACTATATTCAGAAGGATGAAACTTAACCCTTACCAAGCACCATATGCTAAAATTAATTCAAGAAAGATTAAAGACTTAAATGTAAAGCCTCAAACTATAAAAATTCTGGGAGAAAACTCAGAAATACCCTTCTGGACATTGGCCTTGGCAAAGAACTTATGACCAAGTCCTCAAAAGCAATTGCAACACATAAAAAATTGACAAATGGAACCTAATTAAACCAAAGAGCTTCTGCACAGCAAAAGTACCTATCAACAGAATAAACACATAACTTACAGAATGGGAGAAAATATTTGCAAACTATGCATCTGACAAAGGAGTAATATCCGGAATCTATAAGGAATCTAAACAAATCAACAAGAGAAAAACAAATAACCCCATTAAAGAACGGGCAAAGAACATGAACAGACAATTCTTTTTTTTTTGAGACGGAATCTCGCTCTGTCGCCCAAGCTGGAGTGCAGTGGCCAGATCTCAGCTCACTGCAAGCTCTGTCCCCTGGGTTTACGCCATTCTCCTGCCTCAGCCTCCCAAGTAGCTGGGACTACAGGGGCCCGCCACCTCGCCCGGCTAGTTTTTTGTATTTTTTAGTAGAGACGGGGTTTCACCGTGTTAGCCAGGATGGTCTCGATCTCCTGACCTCGTGATCCGCCCATCTCAGCCTCCCAAAGTGCTGGGATTACAGGCTTGAGCCACCGCGCCCGGCGAACAGACAATTCTTAAAAGAAGACATAAAAGCAGCTAACAAATGTGTAAAAAAAATGCTTAAACACTAATCATTAGAGAAATGCCACTCAAAACCACAATGAGATACCATCTCGCACCAGTCAGAATGGCTATTACTAAAAAGTAAAAAAATGACAGATATTGATGAGGCTGGAGAGAAAATGAACACTTACATACTGCTGGTAGAAATGTAAATTAGTTCAGCCACTATGGAAAGTAGTTTGGGAATTTCTCAAAGACCTGAAAATAGAATTATCATTCAACCCAGCAATTCCATCACTGGGTATGTGCCCCCCGCCCCCAAATTGTTCTACCGAAAATATACATGCACTCGCATGTTCATTGCAGCACTATTCACAATTGCAAAGACATGGAATCAAGCTAGGTGCCCATTAATGGTGGATTGGATAAATAAAATGTGGTACATATACAACATGGAATGCTACACAGCCATAAAAGAGAACAAAATAATGTCCTTTGAAGCAACATGGATGCAGCTGGAGGCCATCATCCTTAGCAAATTAATGCAGAAATAGAAAACCAAATATTACAGCTTCTCACTTGATTTAAAGTTTAAGGAGCTAAATTTTGGGTACATACGGACATAAAGATGGAAACAACAAACACTAGGGATTTCAAAAGGAAGGAGCAAGGACTGAAAAACTTCCTATCATGTACTATATTCACTGTCTGGGTAACAGAATTAATATAAGCCCAAACCTCAGCATCACACAATATACCCTTGTGATAAACCTGCCCATATACCCTCCTGAATCTAAACTAAAAATGGAAATTAAAAAAACCCCTTTTTCACAGTAATCATAAAATATACACTTAGGCAATTTATGAAAATAATATAGTTTTACATTTGTTCTTTTCACCCCAGCTTTATGAAGATATAATTAAGAAGTAAAAATTGAATACACTTACTGTGTAGATGATGTTTTGACATATGTATATATTGTGAAATGATTACCACAAACCAGCTAATTAATCTATCCATCAGCTGACATATTTTTTCTTGTTTTGTGGTGGGAATATTTAAGATCTACACTCTTAACAAATTTCAAATATTAAATACTGTATTGTTAACTATATTCACCATGCTGCATATTAAATCCCCAGAACTTGGTTGCCTTAAAACTGAAAGCTTGTATCTGCTGACCAACATCTCCCTATTTTCCCCTCCCCCAGCTTTTGGAAACCACCATTCTAATTCTATTCTCTGTTTCTGTGAATTCAACTTTTTAAGGTTTCATGAATTAGTGAGTTCATACGCTATTTGTCTTTCTCTGATTCATTTATTTTACTAAGCATAACGCCCACAAGGTTGATCCATGTTATTGCAGCACAGAATTTCCTTCTTTTTGATGGATGCTTGGTTTGTTTCCAAGTGTTGGTTAATGTGAATGATGCTACATTGAACATAAGAGTGCATATATCTCTTTTATATACTAATTTCATTTCTTTTGGGTATATACCCAGAAGTGGGATTGCTGGATAAGATGGTAGCTCTAGTTTTGATTTTTGAGGAACCTTCATACTGTTTTCTAAAATGGCCGTTCCAATTTATATTCCCACCAGTAGTGCATAAGGATTCCCCTTCTTTCTGAATCCTTGCCAATACTTGTTAACTCTTGTCTTGATAATAGCCATCCTAACATATGTTAGCTGATCTCATTGTGGTTTTAATTTTCATTTCCCTCATGAATAGTACTGTTGAGCATTATTTCACGTATCTGTTGGCCATATGTATGTCTTCTATTGAGAAATGTCTGCTCAGGTCTTTGGCCATTTAAAAATCAATTTATTGTATTATTTTTGCTATAGAGTTGTTTGAATTCCTTGTGGTTTTTTTAATATTAACTCCTTATCAGGTTTGTGAGTTATGTAAGATAATGGTTCCATTTTATTCTTTTGCATATAGAGACTAAGTTTTCCCAGCACAATTTATTGAATAAACTATCCTTTCTCCTGTGTATTCTTGACACATTTGTCAAATATTAGTTAGTTGACCATATATGTGTGGATTTATTTCTGGGGTCTTGATTCTGTTCCATTAGTCTATGTGTCTGCTTTTATGCCAGTATCATACTGTTTTGATTCCTATGGTTCTGTAATATGGTTTCAAGTCAGGAAATGTGATGCCTCAGCTTTTTTTTTTTTTTTTTTAATTTTTTTTTTAAATTATACTTTAGGTTCTAGGGTACATGTGCATAACGTGCAGGTTTGTTACATATGTATAC